>NC_030386.2:13593103-13683082 GCF_001625215.2 Daucus carota subsp. sativus
AAAGCTGTGTTGGAAGGCTTAACGAAGAAGTGTTTGAATCTGCACGCGACGGATTCCACTTATGATGAACCATATATCCTGAACAAACGGTGAGACAGAGGTCATTACTGGAAATGTGAGGAATGAAGAAGATCTGGAAGAAGGAGAAATCCCGCGAGTAGATGAAGTCTTTGTGGACGAGCTTGCATATCATGGTGACATGTTTCCAGAAGAAGAGATTCCAATTACTAATCCTCAGGATATTCCTGTTGTCCGACAGCAAAGGACTTGAGAGAAACAGACTAAGGGAAAGGCTTGAAAATCAAAGACGGATACGTAGGGAGAAACTGGAAGCAACAAGGTTGAAACAAGGAGTTGAATGGGATATTGCAAGATCAGTTTGAATTTCCTGAAGTGGTAAAGGGTAATCATGATAAAGAAGTTCAAGAAATCTTCGACGTCTTCAAAAGCAACTATGAAAATCTTCATGAGTTTCACGAAGCGTTGGACAAGGCAATCACATCTGTATCTATCATGGTTATTCCTGCACATGGATGGTCCGTACATATAACATTCAGTCTGAATGTGAAAGTAGAAGATTCAAACATGTACTTGTGAGCTGCTGAGGAACTTATCTCTGACAGAACTGTTCGTAGTGAAAAACAAGATTATTGCCACTGGCGAGAAGTACAATGAAGTCTTCAGAGATAAGGTAGTGGAATGGCTTACTAACATCAGTGTAGAGATTCATGATAACCCTCCAGTGATCAAGTACTTCAAGGATAAGATGATCCAGCATTGGTCTGAAAGATGAAGCATTATCAGGATATCATCCAAGAATACTCAGTTATCTGGAAGGAGAAATCAGAAGAAAGGGTCGAATACCAAAAGGGAAGACTTACTGCAGAACTCTATATGCTTATCGTCTGAACTATGCAGCTCTGAAGAACAAAAGTCTTGAATCTGTTGAACGTGAACAACCATATCCAGCCTCCTCTTGATCCTGAAACCCCTGATGTTTGTGAAACCAGCTTCTGTGTCCACAATCCAACTTCCATCACCTTCAGAAGGTCAAGAAATCTGAGCCTGAAAAGCTAACTCTTGAAGAAATAGGTGAGTGCACCTCTAAGTGTATCTCTCGGGCAATTCGACAAGTCAAGTACTCAGTGATCAAAGAGGATAAAGCTGTACTCATCCCTCTACTTGAAATACTGAGAGTAAAGAAATGTACTGAGACTGCTCAAGACACCGAAAGAGTTCGTGCTCATCCTTCAAGACTGATGATGAATGTGGAAGGAATGAATTTGAATATTCCATTCAAAGGCTTAAGAAAATGAGGCACCTAACCTCTCTGCAGAAAATGCAAAGAAGATTTGAAACGACTCCTCCAGTAAATGCTTTAGAGGTTGGAGCTTATAACATCATCACATCCAGGATCAAAGAAATTGAGACGAAGTTAGATCAATTGAAAGCTGAGAAAGCAGCGAAGAAGAAAGCAGAAGAAGCCCTACTAAATGCAACAGCCAAGAAAGCAAGAAGAGATTAGCTCAGTCTAGAGGAGCAATTGGCACTTGTATTTATTTTTGATTTCTGGAAATTGTAATATATAATCCAGATTGTACTTAGTATTATTTCCTGTCTTAAGTTTAATTGCTTTTTCTATATCAGTTGAGTTATCCTCCTAAAGGATTTGCTTGTCGAACTCTAACAAACAAATAGGGGGAGATTGTAAAGCATAATGTAATATGTAATGTAATGTCGATAACTCAACAGTAGATTAGAACAGGAAACAATAACTAAGTATCGTACAGGAATCTACAGAGTTGAAGATACGATTCAAGAAGTTGAAGGCAATCAAGATATCTGAGACGTACAGCAAATCACTGATAGAAGTTCATTAAAATGTTCAAGCCTCGGTGAAGAATAAAGTCAAAGTGGTTTCTGATGTCAAGGTTGTCCAAGATCAAGATTCTCAGTTCTGGAAGATTCAAGTACATCCTCTCTGATTATTCGTAATCAGAATCACTGAAGCAATACTCAAGTCTAGTGAGACGATTAAGTATGTTGTCAAGAAAAGAAGACGGAGAATTAATTCTGTATTAGTCGTTCGTGAACCAGACCAGTGCACAGGACGTCAGTACGTGTGAATTGGATTCGAAGGATTCAGTCAAGATAACTTAATCAAGTCAAGGTGAAGCATCCTCCAATTTAACTAGTAAATACTTATATGTATATATGTGACACATATATATATATATATATATATATATATATATGTATAAGTGTACTAACCCGTTCTATTTTGGAACAAGGAAGAATTTATGCATAATTCTTTCCTTGCGCCAAAATGGAACAAGGAAGAATTAATACATAATTCTCTCCTTGCGCCAATTCATCCAACTTGGTTCCTTGCGCCACACATGTTCCTTGCGCCAATTCCATTTAACAATTCTTTTGAATTGTTTCAACTGGAACGAGGAAGAAATCAGTTTAATCTCTTCCTTGCGCCAATTGATTGGTTTAACAATTCAATTAATTGTTTTGGCGCAAGTTGAATAAGGAACGAGGAGGATGGAACGAGGTAGCTATTTTCTGATTGGTGGAGAGCTTCCTTGCGCCTAGCGCAAGCACAAGCTGAGTTTGTCCCCAAAGTCTATAAATAGAGCTTTGTGTCCTCACTTGAGGACAACTACACACTTTGTAAAGTGCACACAATATACACATTCTCGAGAGCAAGTTAGAATATCATTTAGTCGAGAGTTTGTATTAGAGTGCTTGTAGTCTCTGCAGCCGACATTCGTGTTGGAGTTTGTAGCATCCGAGGATTATTTTTTAATATAAGAATATTCCCCGACTTGCTGGAGTTGTTTATTTACGATTGATTTAACTGGACTTAAACAGTAATATTCCGCAATCGAATTAATCGAAGAATTTGGTATAGACGTATTCAACCCCCCCCCTTCTACGTCTGAGGGACCTAACATCAATTGATATCATGCATACAGAAAAAAATGTTTTGAGAACATATTTTTTACTATTGTGAATGCGAAAAGTCAAAAAGATCACAAAAAAGCAAGAGCGGATTGCAAGCACTTTGGTGTGTTACCTCATTTGTGGATTGATGAAAATGGAAAGTCACCCAAAGCACCTTTTTCCATTACAAGAAAACAACGTAAACTTTTGTGTGAATGGATTAGTTCACTGAAACTTCCAGATGGTTATTCCTCAAATATTATCTCGTTGTTGTAATGTTGAGGAGTGTACATTTTATGGATTCAAATCGCATGATTGTCATATATTTCTTCAAAAATTATTGCCTCTTGCAATTCGTGAGCTTTTACCGGCGCCTATTGCGGATGCCATAACGGCAATTGCAATTTTTTTTCAAGATTTGTGCTCATCCACGGTTACAAAACTGATTTGGAAATAATGGAAAATCAATTGTGAAGGCATTGTGTTTGTTGGAAACAATTTTCCTCAAAGTTGTTTGATTCAATGGAACACTAGGTTGTGCATTTGGCGGAAGAAATTAGACTTGCTGGACCTGCTTACTGGCATTGGATGTATCCAATTGAGCGTTTATTGGAGAAACTAATACAAAAAGTCGGCAATAAAGCAAGAGTTGAGGGTTCCATTGCCGAACGATATATGGAGGAGGAGATTGTCAATATTTGTGCTTTTTACTTTGCATCCAACTCGATTCACAATAAATTAAGTCGTAACGAAGTTTTGTTTGATGTACAAAAGACCGACAAATTAGAAGTTTTTAAATATCCATGTGATTCTCTTGAAAAGAACGAAGTCGATATTTGAATGATGATGAGCAATTAGCAATTATTAGCTGATGAATATGTTCTTCTAAACTCTCCTGAAGTTCAACCTTATCTAAGGTATGGTAAATACATTTTATGATAAATTTTTGTGAAGATGTCAATACATTTTATGATAAATTCATGTTATTGACATTTATGCATTATTGTAGGAGGTACCAAGATCGAGTTATGAGACAACGTCCTGAGACAACGCCACAACAATTAGATCATATTGTGCAAACTCGATTCAAAGCTTGGTTTAAGAAAAAGGTTGAGAAAGACGAGATAGACGGACCTCGTTTCATGGACTTGCTAGAAGGACCGGCATTAAAGGTCATGACTTTTGAAACTTGTCAAGTTAATGGATATAAAATTTCAACATCATTCACATCCGGTTCTGGTGTTGTAGTTAAGGGAACTTTGCACGAAAATAATCTTGATTATTATGGTCAACTAATAGAAATTGTGAGACTTATTTATCAAGGATGCAATCACGTATATTTGTTCAAATGTATTTGGTTTGATAGTCTCGGAAATGGTGTGAGGATCGATAAGAATCGAGTGGTGACGGTTGATATAACTTCAAGATTGAGATCTAACGAAGTTTTTATTTTAGCTAGTCAAGCCTCTCAAGTATATTACGCTCCTAGCGTATTGGATCCACGAAGCAAAATATATACGATGGTCAAATCTAAAATCTAAAATATATACGACAGAATCGGTCAGTTATATAACTCATTTCGGACCGATACGTCATTTCCGACTCGGTTTAAAGGGACCGACGTGGTCGGTCGGTGGTCGGAAATGACCTCAAAACCGACCGATTTTGGCGGTCGGAAATGCCCGCTTTTCTTCTAGTGATATACACACACATACTCTGCCATGGCCTCAAAATCAATGTAAAAGAGATAATCATAGAAAGTGCAATAATGAATTAGACCATATTTATGAGCCTAACTAGTAACTACACATTGTTTTTATTATATTAGTCATTCTCTTTATATAATTAAGATATATAATAAACTATATATGTCTTTTACATCGACTAAGCAGTGAACTAAGAAAAATATACCAATTACTACCATCCTTCTAGTGAACTTGCACCGGAAATTAACACAAGAAATTTTTGGTGAATAATTTATTAAATTTTCTGCTACATACTTTGAAGGACCTGTCATTGTTATTGGTGTGAACTATAGGATCTCCGGCAAGTATCCATAAACTAGTAATACATAAACTAGTAATACTTCCCTTATTCTGGACCTGCACAAAGAAATCATATAATATAAATGTGTTATTTAATGAATATAATATAATAGTGTAGGCTAAAGGTAATTAAGGACCAGGTGGTACTAGAAATTTGACCTGGGTTCCTCCTGCAACCAGGTACAAGTTTTATAAACCTACAGCTTTCACTAGTACAAAAAACGCTTTTTAAAAACAGCCTTTTGCGTCGGTTTTATTAAAACCGTCGCTTAAAACTCTTTGTAGCGTCGGTTCAGTGCCTAGCCGATGCATAAAATGACTTTTTTTTACTTATACGATCGGCTCTTAAAAAAGACGACACCTAAACACAGCTTTTTACGTCGGTCAAAACAACACCCTTTAGCTACGCGACACAGTTGACTAACTTTTAGTGTCGGTTAAAGGTCCTTTTGCGTCGCCTTTTAACTGACGTTAAAAGACTTTAAGCGTCTAACAATAAATTAAATAAGGGATTTTGAAGGCGGGTCAACCAAACCTCCCGAGAAAGAACATGAAGGGGGTCAAGAGGATCCAATAATAAGTGCCCCAAGAAAAATGCTTCTGGAGAGAAGTGCTCCAATAAATTTGAATTTGGTGAGATGTGTACCAAGAAAAATGTTTTTGGAGAGAAGTGCTCCAATAAATTTGAATTTGGTGAGAAGTGCACCAAGAAAAATGTTTTTGGAGATAACTGCCCCAATAAATTTGAAGTTGGTGAGAAGTGCACCATGTTTGTGAAGAGAAGTGATTCACGGTTGTGGAGAGAAGTGCTCCACGTTTGTGGTGAGAAGTGCGTCATGTTTGTGAAAGAAGTGCTTCCACTACAACAATTTTCGCACACTGCAACAAAAATTTCCGCGGCAATTTACAAATTCTGTCGGTAATCGAGAGTAGCAACAGAAATTGCAACGGATAATTCACGGTTGTGGAGAGAGGTGCTCTATGCTTGGTGATGATGAAAAGTACATCTTCATTTTTACATTTTGAATAAATTTACAATTTTGAATCAAGAGGGACTGAGGGAGTGTTGGAATTATGATTCGAAATTGTAATTGAAATATTAATTAGTTGATTTTGTTTGAATGTTGATTGATTGTAGAATTATTTGTAATTGATTAGGCTATATGAGTGGCACTAATCTTGCTTATTTGTTTGATGTAAACTCTATATAAAGAGTATATTATGATGAATAAAAGAATATACTTCCACCTAATATTACGCCTATCTCCCTCTTGTATCTTAAACCAACAGAAATTGAAGGGTATGGAAAACTGCTCTAGAGCTCTGAGATATTAACATTAGTCTATACAATAAACACTGATACAAACTTTGTTGAAATTAAACTACTAAAAATGATAACTTCATATTAAACAAGATGAAAATATGTGTACAAGAGCCAATGCACTCTTGGGACTACATTGTATTTGTTTCTGATGTATTAATAGAGATGTAGTACAGAATATACACAATTACATCAGCATCGAACTGGTGGAATGACAGAGGAACAAAACTGCCCTTTGGCAACAAGCTACTCAAACTCTCATCATCGGAGAAGAGATCACTACGGGTTACTTGAAACTCCATAAGCCACTCCCCTTTCTCATAATTCTTCGAGCGCCCACATACCAAAGCAAATGACTTCAGAAGGCTCCGGAGTTATTTCAAAACTATCTAACATTCCCTTGACTCACGTTGCATAACCGGTCTAGTCCGTCATGCTTTTCTACATTTTTAGTGTTTTGCAGCCATCTAGAAACTGAATAAATCGGCATTGGTTATCATTCCCATAGGGGTCAAAAGCGACCATCCCATGGTCATGCATAAACTAATGCAGTATCCCATTAAAATTGATCGGTCCAATGCCCCGCCTGCACAACCGAATCTCCAAGGCAAACACCTCCAGATCCATGGAAAACGTCTCCACATGTTGGTAATATGTAGAAAATATTTCTTATCTTCTCTAAAATTAATGGATTTCATAAATATGAAGAGACGTTACCTCAAAAATGTATGTCAAAGGGAGAATAGGCCGAAAATCAAATCGGTGGAGCATTTTCTTCATTGTTTTCTACAACTATAAATATAAAGTAATTTAATTAAAATTTGTAGCAAAAATCCAAAGATAACATAATAACAATACTCATGTCAAGCACACTAACACTACTGCGTCATTCTAATACATGAGAACTTGGTTAATTTCATATTCTTATACAAAGTATTTACTCCACCTTTTGACTTTTCATTATTCAAAAATTTATTAATATCCAAAACAATTCAAAATTTAAATGAAACAAAAATCCACGTACTTTGTACAATCATTTTAAACTCATTGATTTTTTGACATGATTTATATTGAAATGTTTAAACTTTTTATACATAAATTTCTTTTGGCTGAATTCAATAAAATATGATGAACAAGTTATCCATTTGTTAGGATAATAATATATCTTATATAATTGTGTCCATTTGTGAAACATTTTAAAATATAGTTGGGACGACTTAATTATTTCCCAATATCAAGAACTTTGTAAGTATATTAGAGGAGAATTTTACAAAACAAAGAAATGAGTCAAAAAAATTTAAATAATTAAAGCATTTAACTTGTTGGGATACTATTATTGTGGTAACTTAATTTGTGTGAGAGATTTTGAGGGAGTTGTGGTGAATTTAATTATATTACATGTAGTACTAGGAGAGGTATGAGCATGACATTGATTGAGATGGAGACCATTGAGAATGAGCTATGAAAATAAGATATGGTTATACTAGAAATGAATGTGTAACGATAAACATCAAATATTATGGCAAGTATGATGAACAATAATAAGTTAAATAATGTGATAATGGAGATTTAATTAGTAGTTACCTTAAGAAGGAGTTCCCAGGAGGCCCATCTTACTAAGCTCATCACGCTGAGATTGACCGAAGAGAGGCCCATGAGGGATAGAGTGTGTTGCCGAATTTGAAATAGCCCTTAAAAGCTCTGTTTAAGACCGACGTTGAAAACGGAGCAAAAATAGATGTTGGGAGGGCATGATTGTTTCTCCCTCGTTTGTCCCCATTTCGGCCGAATTCCCCAATTATTAGGCGAACATCAAATGAAGTGAGGAAACGCCGATTTAAATTAATTCAAGGTGGACTATATGATATAAGCGATTTGATACTCACAAGCTCTTGTACAGTTTTAATTACTCAACCTAAAATGAGATATACTTATTCTGAGATCGGAGGAATTATCTCTATCAAAAAATCAAGCCCTCATCGCAGATCACCATTAAAGCAATTATGTTGAGTGAATAACAATCCTAAATTGGTGTTTCCAATTGAATAAATATAAACAAAATTGTGTTGTGTATATTGTTTGATGACAGAATCGCACTCAAACTCACACAACTCAAACTGGATTTTATATAAAAAGCATTTTTTGAAAGTACTTGATCACAAATGATCTAGACACGTAGGTAAATTCTAGAATTCAAAAGGACTCACTAGAACTTTCTCGTACATATTTTTTAAAATTTTATTCTCATATCTAATGGCAGTTTGCACTGATTTGGATTTTAATTTAATATATATTCACGCTTTATTATAGGGAATAACAGTTTGTGGAAAAACAACTATTTTGGAGCTAAATTTTATAGAAATTCAGATCTTTTGTGGTATATTCGATTTCTACACTGTTTCAGCCATATCTTCAGTTCTAGCAGTCATATTAATTTGGACTATTTTATAGGGGTTAAATATCAAATGGTCAGTTAAGTGGAGGTCATATATATATATATATATATAATATATATATATATATATATATATATATATATATATATATATATAAAATTCTTTTATCATCAAACAAGAATATTCCTATTTAGAATTATATTTTTGAATAGGAATATTCTCAAATAAACAAGAATCAACAAACAAGAATATTCCTATTTAGAATTATATTTTTTATTTTAAATTTATGAATTCAGAATTTGATGTGTAGCTAAATCTTTTTTTAAAAAAAAATTATAGATATAAGAATAGTGACAATACATCAAATTTGGTATCAGAAAATATATCTAAATGATGTAATTTTGATGATATATGTATTTGAAATACTATAACTTGTGATATGAAGGTGACTTTAAGGAAATTCTATATTGTTAATCAAAAGTCAATCATATAATAATAAAACGCGTTTACGAGAACTATTAAAAAGATTTGAGTTATAAATTTTACTTGGTTAAATAAAATAACACAGAGAAATAAGTTATATATATTAAAGTCTTAAAACTATAATTTTTAATATGCCATGATTCAATATATAACATACCAGTTAAATAAATTGATTCAAACTACAATTAAATTAATCATTTACAAATTAAACTAATAAAATATAATTAATTCTGAACCGAATAATTTGACGCGATACGGTGAAAACTAATATCTGATTAAACGGGACTAGAACAAGAATAGTTTTTTCATAATTCAAAATATCGAATATATGACTTGATCTTTAACAATTGAACATGATATGCCACATTGATCACTCCTAATAAATACGAGTATCAAAATATTTAAAAATGTGAGTTTGCGCAAAGCTAAAAAAGTAACTACACGACTAATTGGACTAAATATTACATGATTATGAATTTGATGATGCCTAACTCATATTTATTCTCTTTTTACTATTTGAAATTCCAGAAAATCATTTGTTTGGGATCTGGTTTATAACGATTACATAAAAAATCATTAAAAGTCTTAATCGACAAGCTCAAAAATTTTATAACGAGTTAATGTAATAACATACTGTATCAAAGTAATAATCATCTAATATTTTTAAATTAACAATAAAAATATAATACGTTGAAATACTATATAATTGATATGAAAAATAAAAAGATTAGACACATCAAAGGTGTCAGAAAATTTTTTGGGTGCAATTATATGGTTAGTAGTTCAATTGATGCTTTAATAATAAAATAAGGTATGTGCCTTTTTACATACAACATATGTTTCAATTTCTATTTATACAAAACTGTGCAACATATGTTAATAAGAATGTGTTGATGATCTGGTCCATCATGTATCGCTTTAACAATTATGCAAAGGTACGCTCAGAAAAGAAGAAATTAATGTAAGGCAACACGGACCACACATCTTCATTTAATCATGATTTAGGATATCGTAATTCACATATCAAGAACAAGTTTTTATCAAAATCATGGTATATTGGTTGAAATAATTTAATAATTTCAACAATAAATTACAGATACTTTTAATGAGGTATAATATATTTAAAATCCAAAATTTCATTATTAATTTCGAATATAATTTTGAACATAGATAATATGATAATGGATCCTAACGAATTTGAATATGGAAATATCAGTTCAAATGTAGTTTTTGATCCATAATTTTTTAAAAAAATATACTCTCTTCGTTCCATTTTAGGTGACCTTATTTGACTTTCACGGAGATTAAGAAAAAGGTAGTAAAAAAGGAGTAAATTTAGTTAGAAAGTGGGTAAAGTGGTGAAACATATCAAATTTTAATAATAGATTTGAGATAGTGGAGGTAAGTAGTGAGTGTAATAGTGTTTATTTAAAATAAAAGAGCGTAAAATAAAGAAGTAGTGGGTGTAATAGTGAAAAGTAGTGTTTAAAAATAGTAAGTATAATAAGTTCATTATTTTAGAGATGTCCCAACACTACACCAAATATGGGCTATTGCAACCCCAACAAGCATTTGTGTTGCATAAAATGTTGCAATAGACAAAAAATTTACCAGCCTATAGCAATATTTTAGAACGTGTTGCATAATATGTAAAAGTGTTACAAACAAAAGTGTCAAAAACAAATTTTAGATCAAACGCAATACTTTCAAAACCGTTACAATACATTGCAACGAATTTAGCTAAAATTTGGACGGGATTTCAATTTTTATACTTAGCGGGCTTTCAGATATTGGGACCAAATTTTTTAGTATTAAAACAGTTTTACAAATAATAACATTTTACTACAAAAAATAAATATCTCTCTTTCTCCTCGTCTCTCTCTAGGGATTCCGTAAATTCACATTTAGGCGTTTCAAATCAGCTGATGCAAAATTGAAGAGAGGTGGCGAAGATGAGTCTGCGTAGGGGTTCGAAAGTGTGGGTTCAGGACAGAGACTCCGCCTGGGTTGCGGATGTGGTCATCGAGTTTATCGGAAAACAAGTTCAACTCCTCACTGAATTTAACAAAAAAGGTGTTCTCCTCTCTCTCTCTCTCTCTCTCCCCCCCTCTCTCTATCTTCCCCTCCCTCTCTCTTTCGCTTGCTCTCCCTCTCTCCGATCTCTTCCCGCCTCAGTGTGTGTGGGATTGATGATTAGTGAACTAGTCTCTATGTGAAGTTGGAAAATTGCAATGAATTATGTGAAATAATTTCTTTGAAACTCTGTATGTGTGTTTACAATGTAGTAGTTTGTGTTTATTTTTTTGACTTGATTGGTTTTTTTGTGGAGTAAAATGATAAAGCAGAGTACTGGTAGAAGTTGATGACTATGAACTCTTAACTAATTAGCCACATTAATAAAAATTCTTGATGGATATATATTGTTACTAAATATTCACATATGGTTGTGGATATAACCAGCTTGTTGTAGCGAATTAATTGATAATTAGTGGATGGATTGCCCAGAAAAAGTGTTGCCTGTTATTAAGGAATTCATGAGCAGTGAGTGTTTGGATATACAGAGGAGACACGGATGGTCAACTTGCTCAAATGTAAAGATTAATCAGTAGCATCTCTCCATCGTCAATGCTGCATCCCAGAAGCCTCACAAGATTTCGGTGTTGAAGTTCAGAAATACATAAAACCTCATTCTTGAACTTGTCTAGTCCTTGTTTAGAAGTCTTCGAGAGCCTTTTTACTGCTATTTCTGTTCCCTCCTCCAAGATTCCCTGAAACAAGTTTCGTTACTTTTATAAGGACTTAAAGTATTTACTCATGATTATGGATTCAATTCATATATTTAATTATTAAACATTTTAGACTTATTCTTTTATTGACATATCCACATTAGCAGATTTTTTACATAGTTGCATAGATCTCATTAACTCCATGTTAGTATGATATTGTCCGTCTGGCCCGTGGCCAACCCCGGACGAATTTGTTCTTGGACTCCTCCCAAAAGGTCTCATACTAATGGAGTTGTTTTGACGGGTTATAATTAAGACGAATCTTCTTTATGTTTATGACGTGGGACTTGGGTTAGACACCCACTTAACAATAAAGTACTTATATCTGCTACTTCAAATTCAATGGTGTGCAAGGAACTCTCTAACATCATATAATGATTGTATGACAATACTCTGTTCTAGACAGAGTATAATTCAAACTAGCTAGTGAATTAAAATAACTATCTTGGTATCTTTTCCAACAACATAATGATCATTTTGTGTTACTAAAATACTCTTAATATATGTCTCATCAGAACATAAGTAAATCAAGAAAATTACCATGTAAACAGGTCCAAAGCCGCCCTCTCCAAGCTTATTGTTTTCCGATAAATTGTTGGTTGCTTCAGCAATTGTTACCAAGTCAAACAATGGTAGTTCCAGACCTTTCTTCTCACTATTATGTGTTGATTCACCT
This sequence comes from Daucus carota subsp. sativus, assembly GCF_001625215.2. Classification (NCBI taxonomy): domain Eukaryota; kingdom Viridiplantae; phylum Streptophyta; class Magnoliopsida; order Apiales; family Apiaceae; genus Daucus; species Daucus carota. The sequence goes on from NC_030386.2 coordinate 13,605,763, forward strand.
TGTACGTTAAATCTACGTTTTCCTGACAAACGGGGAACAAAACCACACTCTAATACTTGTAATGACATACATAGAAATAACAAATTACAATATTTCCTACATGATGAAAGTCACTGGTGTGCTGAGAAGCTAAAGAGTTAAAATCAGTAAATTATGGGCTTACCTTTTCCTCTCAGAGTTCGTTTTCGATACACAGTTGATATAAAGAGGCTTAGGAATATTGTTACGACTAATACAGCAATGATAATAATCCATAGCGGCTTCTTTGCTCTTCCAATTGTACTTCTTCCTGTGCATATAAAATTTTAGAACATAATAATAATCTGAACTGATATTATAAACATTAAGTGGACTAATTTTACTAACCTAATTCTCCAGCAGCCCTTCTTACATAAAAATCTTGAACATTTCCCAGATATTCTCTGATATCGAGCAGGTCATTGAACCACAATAAGCATCCACTTCCACCTTCTTTTACATCAATATTTCCATATGCTGTGCATGAACAGTTCTTCAAGCACTTAGCTGCACATTCTTCTAGGGTCAGACTTCGATCAAACCATGAATTTCGAGTGTCTGGAAATTTGAGATTGGGGTAACTCTGAAAACTATCTTCATTCCCACACATCGACTTAGATTTGCGAACACAGCCATTAGAATGATCTGCTAACCTCCATTTTTCTGAAAATTTTGGCTCAAACCCATCCAAACACCCGCAGATGTCACGTCCATAATTTTTCTCAGTAATGTTACAAATACCATATGCCCCACATAAAGCAAAGTCGTCGCATTTATCTGTTGGTAGAGTCACAGTGTTATCCCAACCTTGCATATTGTTAGTCCAGGTAAGAATTTTTAGATCTCCGTCTGAATTTAAGATCATTCTCATCGCAGCAGAACTATTGAGAAGTTTAAAAATGTAATACAAATCCTTTTCGTCAGACACAACGTCATATGTGAAAACCATATTCTGCATCAAATTAGACTTGCCACCAAACTGAACACCATTCCATGGTCCAAACCTAAATCTCATAGCTGAACCTTTCCATACAACTCGCTGTGAATATCCTTTTAGATAGACTCCATATGTATAATTGCCTGGAGATGGATCATCCGGGCTTTTCCAGGATATGAGATACCTTTCTACGTGTTTCACCAAGTCCCAGCCAAACTTCATGCCTGGTAGAATAGTATCGCCAAGGTGATCAAAACTCTGCCAGAGGAAATCTTCAGGATAACTGTCATTCGCATACCTGATCACAAGATTTCCTGTATCTAACAATTGTGCCACAGGACTCATCACAGTATTTGATGAGTTGGATGACCAAATTATTTTATTGTCACCATTAATGAGTACTAAAACTCCATTAGCGTCAATCATGAGCATGCCTGATGTATGAGTAAGTGGCGTGTCTCTATTAGCAACCCAGACAACAGTCAGATTGGCAATATTTTTGTACCATATGCCCAAAAACCGACTCTTTGAATTACCAGGGCTAAAGAATACCATTTGAAAAGTTTCTTTAGCCGACATGATGGTGCTGTTATCATCATCTCTAATTGTTTGATTAACAGTTATAGTATCAATTGCATTTGCCAAATTTGTATAGGCGAAAAGCATCAAAATGGAGCAGAACAGAATGAAGTAAGTGCTTTCCATTGATCAGGTATAGGTGCTGTATCTACATATATATACTAAAAGAATTACGTTTAATAGCTTTCCATTGATACAACATATGTTCTTGCATGCACATCTCAATCTCGTCAATGTTAGTTTAACTACTATTATGTAATCAAGTTAGCGGATAAAAGTCTTGAATGCTACCAATATTCTAATCTCTGATTGTCCATCGTCGAATGCTACAATAATTAAAGACTAATGTATTGACCGGGACTCTGCTTTATTTATCTTAAGTAGCCAAGAGACTATCAACTTCTTGTTCTTAATTGCTGACAGCTGAGATGAATGTTCTATTTTTTTTATTCACAGACTATAGTTTGACTACATGCTTCATTTAAATCTTAGAAAGCCAACATATCACTAGATTTGTCACAAGCTCTTGTCTGTTCAGACCGGACCGTATTTTATTTTGGTCTGGACTGAAATACCCAAACAGAACGAAATTTTAGAATATTAGGACCGAACCAAAATATTCGTTTCGGTTTTTCTGTGGGAGATATTGAGGGAGTTGTGGGCAGTTAAAGGTCTATTTAATTATATTACATGTAGTACTAAGAGAGGTACGAGGAGGATACTGATTGAGATGGAGGAGATCGAGAATGATCAATGAAAATAAGACATGGTTGTGTTAAAATAAACATCTAATATTATAACAAGTATGATGAATAATAATAAGTTAATTAATCTGACAATGAAAATTTAATTACTAGTTACCTCAAGAAGGAGTTCCCATATTTGAGATTACTAAGTCCATTGTGGTGGGGTTAATCGAAGAGAGGCGCATTAGGGATAGAGCGTGTAGCCGAATTCGAAATAGGGCTTGAACGCTCTGTCTGAGTCTGTTTGAGACGAGTGAAGACGGAGCCAAAATGGACGTTACTAGGGGATGACTGTTTCTCCATGGTTTATCCCCACTTCCACCAATTCCCCCCATTATTAGGCACCCATGGAATGATGTGAGGAAACGCCCCATATAAATTAATTGAGATCGGAGTATATCATATATTCGATTTAATACTCACAAGCTCTGGTACAGTTTTAATTACTCAACCTAAAATGAGATTTATTTATTCTCAGATCCGAGGATAAATAAGAAGTGAATAATCACCATCAAAGCAATCACGCCCTCACCAATAAAACAATGATGATGAGTCAATAAAAATCCTAATTTGGTGTTTCTAGTTAAATAAATATAAGAAAAATTCTACTATTTTGCACTGTGTATATTGTTGGAAGAAAGGATCTCACTAAACTCAGACAACTCAAATATTTAGGAAAAGCGGATTTTTTATTAAAAACATTGCATGAAATTACTTGATCACAAATGATTTGGTAAAAAGCTTTACATAGGACTCAATAAAAAAATATAGATACTTAGTTACATTCTTTAATCCAAAGGAGTCACCAAAAACCTTTTGATGAAACATAATTTTAAATATATTTTATAGGATTTTATTCTCATATTTGTTTTGCACTATATAATTTGAATTTTTATTTTAATATATTTTCACATTCTATTGTAGGAAATTAAGAATCATAAGTTGAGAAGAATTTGTGGAAAAATAACTAATTTGGAGCTAAATTTCTATAGAAATTCGGATTTATTGAGGTATACCCGATTTTCTACATTGTTTCAGCCATATATTAAGTTCTATGAGTCAAATTTGGACTATTTTATAACCCACATGAAACCCTTGGAATTATCTTTAATTGAGAAGTGGTGCAATAAGAAAAAAACCAACTAATTCAAAATTTAAATCCAAAGAAAAAATTTAACTATTTTGTATAGTCCAAATCTAGTTGGACTTTGGTGTCAAATTTGATTTTCATGAAAATTCAAACTCGAATTTGGTTGTATTTTTTAATTTGAATTGGATATTAATATATAGGATTGCATATTAATTGTATAACTTCTTCCCATTATGAATCAAAATATGCATTTTTAACATCCCTAAATTTGCTAAACTCATGCGGCCTCTAGGTTGGGCATTTACCTACAACTCATACAACACAATAATAATAATAATAAGAATACTACTCATTGTCTTACAAATATCAGTAATTCTCACTCCACAAATCTTGGATTATGCTCCAACTTATAATAACTCAATTTGATATAATTATTACTCTTGAGAGTCATTACAACATACTTTATGAGGAAATGCAAAAGAAAAGGAAAATCTCCTCTTATTCTTATTCTTAATCCGGCTAGCTCTTAATTTTCTGCTTTCCTTTTCAGTTCTACCTTTATGCAAGAGCGGGTTCTGCTTTAATAGCTAAAGGTGTAAAAAATATATAACAGGGGCCAGGGTGAGCATCGACGAAACTCAGCAAGTCCAACTCTTTACCATCAAAGAAAAATAAAAACAAAAGTTTTGTTCTTAATTTCACTGCACTCTCTGAAGGCTCGACTTCCATTAATCAGAATATTATTTAACAAAATATGTCATGTCTTACTCTAAAGAAAGTCTAGTACTACAACGACAACCTGTCAGACTGTTTAAAATAAGAGAATTTAGAGCGCTTGTCTCCGCTTGTATGATACGCCTTGGCATGTTCAACTCAGGCTTCTAAAGCAAAATGAGAACACGCGACTAATTAACACTTACATGTCTCTCTCAACATGGTCTGAGTTCACAGAATTCCATGTTGAATTGTAAGAATCAAAACTTCCTGGAGGATTCAGAAAGAAATAATTTTGATAAAATTCTCAAGCTACTCATCAAGACATATCACCAATCTTCTCGATAATTACAGTATAGACCAGTACAATGGATTGAGTAAGAAATTTAAATGGTTGCTGGACTTGGACAATAAATCCGACAAAGAAATAAAATCCTTACTATCTCAAATGATGAGACTATTAGACATTTTATTATTGATGAGTCATGTCAACCACGTTTAAAGGGAATAGAACTAGTTAACTATTTACTTCGTTGATAGGAGGTGTTTTGAATAAGTGGGAGCATTTGAGAATCCACTACTACAATTTGCCTTAGGCACCGGATAAAATCCGACGTGTCTGTAATTTTGACTGATGCCTTTGTGCCTGATCTTAAATATATGGCCTTTATACACTGGCTTATAACTAATGTCAATGGTACAGTTTGACATTTTTTTCCAATAAATTTGACGTCTTAAGCTCAAATATGAAAATATATTGCATGATTTCAACTTGAATAATGCATTATAACGAGGTATAGAATCCCTTCAACACATACATCATAATGTATAATGAGCCATTCTGGAACTCTGCTTAAACCCGAAAAGAAACATATAAATTGCTCAATCATTATAATTTGGTTGCAAACTAGTTATAGTGTGTTAGTAAATGCTATATCTGTGTATTCTATTCTCTTACAATTGCTGAAGAAGTTACATATCTCAATTCACAGGAATATATTATTTAGGCATGTACATCTACACATAATTATTTATTTACATGGAGCAAACAACTTTTTTTTCCTTTGCAACTAACTGCTTCTGAATCACGCAGTGCACACAGAAGTAGAACTCTATTGTGCAGCAGGCATAGCATCACATGTCAAATTCTACATTCCAACAGCTACGATGTTATAGTCTCGAGGATAAAATGCTAGGAAGGTCGGTACTGGTGGAGTTGACATGAATGTAGCCATAACCTACATGTCAAGACACATGATAAGTTAAATAAGGGTATGATACATTAATCTCAAGGGATTAATTGCAGAGTATATAAGCATATAAACCTTGTAGGTGTGTATATTGAACAATGAAACTTTTCCGCCACAAGCAGACATGATATAAGAGTCATTCTTTGTTAGGGTAATGCAGGGACAAGATTTCTGGAGGTTAACACCTGCAACATCGTTGGCCATAAGTAAACCACTACTTGGCTTCCATAAATGTGGAAGTTCTTTCGCGGTACCCTGTAAATCCCCAAAAAGATCATGTCAGCTCCTCCAGATATCTCAAGTTAATATATATTTGAATAAAAGAAAGGAACCAAGAGTGTACTATATATTTTTCATCACCTTTCCACTTGGATTTTTTTCATGGGGCACCCACTTATACACAGCATCTGAAGTCCACTTGATCCAAGTACTAAAATACCAGTGCCCGAAAAGCTGAGAAACCTGATTGTAGAAGTTTTAGGCATAAAAGTCCTAAAGCAGATGTATATGTGAGAAATAAATGTTAGAATAATATAGTGAACCTTGTCTCCAACATCTGAGGCATTTATTGTAACCTGCCGACATCGAACAGGATGATTAATATTCTCTGTTGTTAACTGCCAGGGTGTGGTCTTATCGACTGCATCATCCACCGGGTTTCTAACAAACTAATCAAATGAATTTTCACATTGATCAAGTTTATAATCTTGACTCATCGCTGTGACCTTAGTTTGCATTAATAGATTTCATCAAATCAAAAGAAAATTACCTGAAAAATGCATGCCCATGAAGCATAGGCTGAAAATCAAATTCACTTATTCGTGGAGCATTTTCTTCATTATTTTCTACAATTATAAACATAAAGTAAAATAATTAAAATTTAGGGGAATTATCTTGTATACTGTTTTTTCAATCTTATTTTCAAAAATACTACCTTCTCCAATCTTATTTTCAAAAATACTACCTTCTCTAAAATATTTTCAAAAATACTACCTTTTTGAAAATATTTTCCAAAAATACGGTGGTTGCATATGCATCCATATATGCAACTACAATTCCTGATTTCAAGTTCCAGTTTTCAAAAACCCGTGCGAAGCACGGACGGGTATAGAATTTGTAATTTATTATTTATAATTTAAATTTTAACATAATTTTTTTAGTGTTTTAGTATTAATAGATTGAATTTTAATTAAATTATATTATTGAACCGACTATATTTTCTCCCGATTACTTAAAAATGGACAAACCCTAATAAAAAAATAAATATGTATGCGCACACACACACATTAGGATTTTAGTACATTTAATCCGAATTTAGTACACGTAGATTTAAAAATAAAAAAATCCAAAAATTCTAATCTTTTCCAAACATAGCCGATCGTGTAATACCTTTGAAAGATTCAGTAATCTAATCAATCGAATTTCAACGTAATTTTGTAATCTTGATTTTTTTGACAACAATAACTTTTAAGATTAGAGTTAGAAAGGGTTATGTAATGGTTATATTGAAATTGAACACGTTAAAATTAAAAAGAGTTATATGAAGGTTCTTGTTAAAAAAGGATATTCAAAATTGTATATTTAAAATATTATTATAATTTTTTAATGAAATATTATATGATAATGTACTGTTATAAGTGTTTTTAGTATTTGAAACTGTTTATAATACTAATAGACTCCACATTTGTAGACTTGTAGTACCAAAAGGAGTGTACCAAACCAAAAAATATAACTAAAACCTTGGACTATTAGTGTCTATATATATATATATATATATATAGAGAGAGTTAAGTTCTATGGAGTACATAAAAACATTGGAGTATTGGAGTACAAAATCATAATTTTTTAGTTTAATCATAAATAAAATCTCTGATTATCCAAATTTATATATAACTTATCATTTATAAGTAGTATTAAACATAATAGTCAAATAATCATTAATATCTTTCAACTTTAAAGAGTATTAAGATTATTGTTCTGCTTAAAAGTTATATTGCAGAACATAATGTCCTACAATTTATAAAAGTAATTGTTCTATCTTTTGACTACAATGTTTATGCTGTAGAACATAATCTGCAGGTTGTCGGATGTTTACAAATATCGTAGAACAAAAAAATTAAGATTTAAATGACTAGATTATATTGTATCAATCTTGTACTCCAATATTTTTTGTACTCCATAGAACTTGACATATATATATATATATACTATAATAAGCCAACATGGGTATAATTTGTAGTCCAAGTTATATTTTTTGGGTACTACAAGTCTATAAATGTGGAGTCTCTTAGTATTATATTGTAAAACAGTTTCAAATATTAAAAACACTCATAACAATTCATTATCATATAATATTTCATTAAAAAATTATAATGATGTTATAAATAAAATTATAAATATACAATTTTGAAAATCTTCTTTTAACAAAAACCTTCATATAACTCTTTTTTACTTTAATGTGTTCTATTTCAATATAAACACAAACTATTACATAACCCTTTCTAACTCTAATCTTTAAAATTATTGTTGTCAAAAAAATCTAGATTACAAAATTAGGTTGAAATTCGATTGATTAGATTACTGAATCTTTCAAAGGTATTACACGATCGGCTATATTTGGAAAAGATTTGAATTTTCTGTATTTTATTTTTAAATTTACGTGTACTAAATTCGGATTAAATGTACTAAAATCCTGAGGGTTTGTCCATTTTCAAGTAATTGGGTGAAAATATAGTCAATTGAATAATATAATTTAATTAAAATTCAATCTATTAATACTAAAATACTAATTAAATGATGTTAAAATTTAAATTATAAATAATAAATTACAAATTATATATCCGCCCGTGCTTCGCACGGGTTAAAGGCTAGTATATATATATATATCGACTCCAAAGGTGAGGTCGAAAATGACATTTGAAAACTGGAACTTGAAATCAGGAATTCAGTTGCATATGGTTGTATTCAGTGTAACTTACAGTTTTCAGTTGCATTTAGTTGCATATCAGGTTGCATTCAGTTGATTCAATTGCAATCTAATGGCCCCGCCAGGGGCACCCATACATCAGTTGCAACTTACAGTTTTCAGTTGCATTTAGTTGCATATGAGGTTGCATGCAACCTCATATGCAACGGAAATCTGTAAGTTGCAACTGATGTATGGGTGCCCCTGGTGGGGCCATTAGATTCCAATAGAATCAACTGAATACAACCTCATATACAATCATATATGCAACTGAATTCCTGATTTCAAGTTCCAGTTTTCAAATGTCATTTTTGACCTCATATTTGGACTCCATATATATAAATATGAGGTCGAAAATGACATTTGAAAACTGAAATTTGAAATCAGGATTTGTAGTTGCATATGCAACCACAGTATTTTTGAAAATATTTTAGAGAAAATATTTTAGGCAAAATACACAGCAAAAAAGGCACTCGAATTAGTGCATGGCGACATATGTAGCCCGATATCTCCATCGACTCCTGCATGTAATAAATATTTCCCTTTTTTAGTCGATGATTAAAGTAGAGTCATGTGGGTATTTTTGTTGAAAAATAAGAGTGAGGCTTTTGAAGCCTTCAAGAAATTTCGGGCTCAAGTCGAGAATGGTGTTGAGAGAAGCATCAAGGTTTTTTTGACTGATGGAGGTGGGAGATTCGGTTAAAAGAGTTCAATGAGTATTTTGAAAGGGCTAAAACTTAAAGGCATTATACAACACCCTACACTCCACAACAAAATGGATTGTAGACCCGAGAAATCGAATATTGTAGTTGAAATGGGGAGGAGTTTATTGAAACAAACAAACACATGCCGGTAAAGTTTTAAGGGGAGGCAGCGTTGTGCAGTTTATGTGCTGAAGTCTGAACAGACTTCTAACTAAAGATTTATCTGGAATCACACCGTATGAATCTTGTTAAAATGAAAAAAACCAGAAGTTGGGCACTAGAGTTTTTGGCTATATAGTACATGTGAAATTATCAGGTCTGCACATCAAGAAACTTGGTAAGAACCCAAAAGCAAAGCCTAAAGACTATACGATTCAGAAAGTGAAAAGGTATGTGTCAGCAGAGATGTAGTTTTTGAAGAAAGAAAAACCTGGCCCTGGTGTCAACTACACAAAGATGCAGCTGAGATTCAAGTGCCAGCGGCACAGCCACTACAGAAGGGTGTTTAGTCGTTCAATTCAATCGTCAAAGGGGCCTACACTGTACAGAGGAGCTACATGATCGATTTCTTGGTGGGGTCTTTGACCTCGGTGATCTTTTAATTAGCAAGTTTTCTACATGATTTTAACTATTTCTTTTTGCCAAAATATTTGATTTTAATTATAAACACTCGGTTGCATGTGTTCAGCTCTTAGACTTTTATTATATGTTTCTTTAGCATATCTACTCACATTGCAAAATTTATCAGTTACAAAATTTTCAATTTGTGTTCTTTAAAATAAAGGTATAACATGTTTATGTCATTTGTCTATTAGTATCAAAATTAGAAATACTTTTATCTTTGTACAAGGGATTAAATGTAGGATGGGACCTATTGTTTTAATTTTTTTTATTCTGCAATGTTTTAGCGTTATAGTTGTTTTGTGCTAAATAAGTCTCAGGAGCATGCTGATCGAGGTAGTGGAGCTCGTGCATTACACATACATTATATACATATTACTGCAAACAGATTAATTAAGTGCGTGTTTTATATGTTCATCATATATTACAGTATTGGATTTCAATATCATATTTAGATATTTTAACTATTTTCTGGGTAACAATGTAAAATCATTTTAGGTCCAATGTGAACAGGTAAAGATGAAGTTCATATTTATGAATCTCCATTTTACAAATTACAATAAACACGAAACTACTTACACTTGAAAATTCAATATCAATATACATATTTAAATATCAAAATGATTACAGAATTTGATTAATTTTGTCAGAATATAACTATCGTATTAATTATTTTCAACATATAATTGTTACTATCTGCTGATTATATTTTCATCTTCCAGATATGAAAGGTTTGGAGTCCTCTCAAGCTGAAATTGAAGGGTATGGAAAACTGCTCCAGAGCTTTGAGGTATAAACATTTTTCTGTACAATAAACACTGATTACCAACAACTTACTTACCACTGATATTTGTTTTCTTGTGACTAGACATGTGCCATAATTCAGGCACCTCATTACTATCAGAGTCTCATGTTTGCACCCAAGATGACTCTGTGCTGATTCCAAATTACTTTCAGGAACACCTAGGAGACTCGGGAGGCCATGCAAACAGTTCCAACTTGGGCATTTGAGGACTGTTGCATAAGCTAAAATTCAACTTCCCTTATTCGTGATGGTGGAGCATTTTCTTCATTATTTTCTGCAATTATAAATATAAATTAAGTAATATAATTAGAATCTGCAACAAAAATCCAAAGATCATGTTGAACATAATAACTATACTCATATCAAGACACACCGACGACACTACTATACCATTCTAATACTTGGGAAATGGTTTAATCCTGATCCTTATACAAAGTATTTGATCCACCTTTTGACTTTTTATTATTAAATTTTTTATTAATATCCATAGCAATTCAAAATTTAAACGGAACAAAAACCCATGTACTTTGTACAATCAGTATAGACTCATTGAACTTCATTTTTAATTATGATTTATGTAAAATTCGAAATCAAAGTCAATGTTTTGTTATTTAGCAAAAAAAATAAACTCAAAAGTTCCTATTATGCAAAATCAAACAATAAATGTTTAAACTTTTTACACATAAACTTCTTTTGCCTAAATTCAAACAAATATGATGAACAAGTTACCCATTTAATTTGTTAGGGTAATAAAACATCTTTTATAATTGTGTTCACGTGTGAAATATTTTTAAATAAAGTTGAGACGACTTACTTATATCCGAATATCAAGAACTTTGTAAGTGTATTGCAGGAGAAACTTAGAAAACACAGAAATGAGTCATAAATCTAAATAATTAAATAATGTTTAATTTGTTGGTACACTATTATTCTGGTAACGTTATTTGTATGGGAGATATTGAGGGAGTTGGGGGCAGTTGTAGGTGAATTTAATTATATTGCATGTAGTACTAGAAGAGGTATCAGCATGACATTGATTGAGATGGAGTCCATTGAGAATGAGCGATGAAAGTAAGATTATGGGGGGATTGACGGAAAAGAGGCCTATTAGGGTTAGCGTCTAGGCTAATTCGAAATAGCCCTTAGATATGAATGTGTTATAATAAAAATCTAATATCATAACAAGTATGATGAACAATAACAAGTTAACTAATCTCGCAATAGAGATTTAATTACTAGTTACCTCATGAAGGAGTTCCCATGCATGTTGGAGGCCCATCTTATTAAGCCCATTATGATGAGATAGACCGAACCGAGGCCCATTAGCGAGACCGTGTAGCCAATTTGAAATTGCCCGTGAACGCTATATTTTTTGAGTGGGACTTGAAGATGGAGCCAAAATGGATATGAGGAGGACATGCGTGTTTCTCCTTGATTTTGCCTGGCCTACTGCGGCCGAATTCCCTAATTATTAGGCACACACCGAATGAAGTATGTAAACGCCGATGAATAAATCACCATGAAAGCAATCATGCCCTCATCGCATATCACCATTAACGCAATTATGTTGATTCAAAAAAACTCCTATTTTGGTGTTTCTAATTGAATAAATATAAACAAAATTCTACTATTTTGCGCTGTGTATATTGTTGGAAGAAAGAATCTCACTCAAACTCAAACAACTCAAATATTTAGAAAAATAGGATTTTATATAAAAAGCATCACAACTGATTTGATAAAAGGCTTTATATAGGACTGAATAGAAAGATCTAGATACTCAGGTAAATACTAGAATCCAAAGGACTCGCTAGAACTTTCTTATAAAATATATTTATGTATATATATTTTATAAGATTTTATTCTCATATCTAATTGCATATTGCACTCATTTGGATTTTTTTCATATATGTTCATATTTTATTTTTGGGAATAATGAATTATAATTTAAGAAGAATTTGGGGAAAAATAGCTATTCGGAGCTAAATTCTACCGATTTATTCGCATATATTCGATTTCTGCACTATTTCAGCCATATCTTGAGTTTTAGGAGTCAGATTTGGACTATTTTGTAGCCCACACCAAACCTTTGGAATTATCTTTAATTCAAAAGTGGTCCAATAAACAAAAACAACTCAAAAAGCCCATAAACTAAAGGGAAATGAAAGATAAATTTATAAGAAAAATCCTACTTGGTTTTGGAGTTCTGTTTGTATTTTAACTAAGACATTATTATAATTATTATTAGAGACGAAACCAAAGAAGATAATGAGATTCATTATTATTTTGGAGAGATAGATATATACCCTCTAGCTACGTTTTAAACTAGTTGTTATATTTGCAAATAAATATCCAAAAGTTAGCCTATTTGCCAAATTCCCAAATTATTATTTTATTATTTATTGTGAATTTTATTTATAAAACATATTCAAGTTCTTTAACTTAAAATTTTTTAGACTTCTATATTAATTTGTCATACCAAAAATTGGCACTCCTAGATCTAAGAGAATGAACGCGACACATATCCATACTCTTTATTAATAAGAAAAATCCCCTTTTAGTGGAACATACCAAATATCGAAATACTAAAATATGTTTGTTATCATATAATTTTATACTATTATGTAAATACTTCTATATTGACTAGGATAATTTTTTATTTTAATAGTAATTATTATACTATTATAAAAATAATTATATATTGACTAGGATTTGTAATGTAACAATTATTCTACTAACAAAATTACATCACATAAAAAATTATTCATTTTAATTTTTAAAAATCAAACAATTTATTTAACGAAACAACTTTATAAAATTTCTCTCATGTATGAAAATGATTGCGAATTTACTCTTCAACTTTATAATTAAATTTGCAATTTTACTATCTTTTGAAAATAATTGCGAATCTACTTTTCAACTCAATGCAACCAAATACAACTTTAGTATTTTTGAAAAAACTTTCTAGACATATAAGGATAACGTAAGTCGAAGGAGTCTTTGCGTTATGATCTCGATCCGGTTATCAATGAAGAAATGTATGTGGGCTTCTCTTCCACTATCGGCACAATAATTTTTACATCTCATTATGTTTTTGGATGGAGCTTTATGGTGAAATGGATAGCTCAGGAGCTTGATCCTTCAAAAACCCCGAGACTACCTCGAATCGGACCCGAGACGAAATCAAGTTTTCTGATAATTTAGTTACCACGGATTCTGGAAATTATGATATTAGTGACATTTTATACATTGTTATATATATTACGTAAGGAGGAAAAGGAAATTTGCAGAAGTTCTCGAAGATTGGGAACTTTAATATGGGGCCTCAAACATTCAAGTACAAGGATCTTTATTTATGTTGCTGCCAAGGGATTTAAAGAAATCTAAAAAGAGGACAAAGAGATATGAAGAAAGAAGTCTTGTTGGCTCATTTTATTAATATTGTGATTTTAGTAGTGGTCCGAGGGGGCACTCATTTTCAACTTTTGCAACGACCTGCAACTTATTATACAATTAAATGTTATTTTTAACTGATTTTTGAAAGTAGTAACGTATATATTTATAAGCTTAATTAAATTTTTGAATGAATATATGTCAAAATAGCCAATTTTTAACTACATGTGATCAAGACATGAATATTGAGTAAAAAGGGGTCTTAAGTACCCACAAGATACTCTGATGTCGGAGTAGTATCATGATGATTGGTCACAACCAGTTGAATATTAAAATTATATTCCACTGGTAAATAAATATCAGCAAGAGGACCAATGTCACAAGTGGAAGGGTAGTATTTCTAAAGTAGGGTCACATTCATTGGCTAAAATAGTTTGGTTAGGAGTGATATGTACAAGATATTAATTGTTCAGCTTATGTGTTCGAAGTTATAGATTAGGTGCATTAAGTAATAAAATTAGGTGTTTTCATTTATTCAGTAACTCATATCTTTAATAAATAGGATTTCTTGTAGGTAAGATGATAATAAATAAATTTAGTATACTTTTTCATTACCTATTTCTCTCAAGAATAGCCTTCTAGAACAAGTAAACCTAAAATCAATGTTTTCATTTAGTTAGGCAAACCTAACACTTCATGTACAATATTTTAAAGATATCAATTTCTAACTCACAATAACGATAAGTGCAATGCTCAAATAATAAAAGATATTTCAAAGATATCAATTTCTAACTCACAATAACGATAAGTGCAATGCTCAAATAATAAAAGATATTTCAAAGATATCAATTTCTAACTCACAATAACGATAAGTGCAATGCTCAAATAATAAAAGATATTTTGTACAGCACTGCAATAATAAGGACCCAAATATAACACAACACTAAACTGGTTATCATTTGTAATGTCGGACAGTGATAAAACTAACAATATTCATTCACACGTATGAGAACATACCCGTGCCTAATATGGGATAAAATGTTAGTTAGACAATAATATATTCAAAGCAACACTGAAAAAGGGTGTTAGAAAAGTGCATCTACTGAAATTTTTGTACCATACTCGACACTACTTCTTCATCCTAAAAGATGGGTACAAATATCAATCATTCTGACTCCACAAATCCTGGATTGTGCTCCAACTCATAATAACTCAATTTAATATAATTATTACTACTGAGACTCTGAGAGTCATTGCAACATAGTTTCTAAGGAAATGCAAAAGAAAAGGAAAATCTCCTCTTATTCTTATTCTTAATCCGGCTAGCTCTTGATTCTCTCCTTTCCTTTTACCTTCTACCTTTATCCATGACCGGGTTCTCCTTTAATAGCTAAAGGTGTAAGAAATATCACAAGGGAGGGAATCAACGACACTCAGCAAGTCCAACTCTTTACCATCAAAAAATAATAAAAAACAGAAGTTGTATTCTTAATTTCACTGCACTCTATGAAGGCTCAACTTCCACTAATCAGAATATTTAATAAAATATGTCATGTCCTACTCTAAAGAAAGTCTAGTACAACGACAACCTGGCAGACTGTTTAAGATATGAGAATTAAGAACACTTGTTTCCGCTTGTACCATATGTCTTGGCATGGTCAACAACATTGTCTCAAGTATAGTACACCCATGATACACCAAAGCCTGATTAGTGCTATGTCTCAAGAATTTTATAGAATAAAAAGGATTATCATTTTCAACTCAAGCTTCTGAAGCAAAATGAGCACAAGCGAATTAACACTTACAACCCTGCCTCTCTCAACCATGGTCCGAGTTCACAGAATTACATGTTGAATTGTAAGAATCAAAACTTCCCAAAGGATTCAGAAAGAAATAATTTTAATGAAATTCTCAAACTATTAAACTACTCATCAAGACATATCACCAATCTTCTCGATAATTACACTATAGACTAAGACCAGTAAGAAATTTAAATAATGGTTACTGGACTTGAACAATAAATCCGACAAAGAAATAAAATTCTTACTATGTCAAATGACGAGACTAGTTCATCACGGAATGAACTCAAAGGAGTTTAATTTCTCAAACAATGAGAACAACTGATAAACAATTTGTCTCCACTACCTTATATATTTAATTCGTGATTCTCGTGTGTATTTGGTGCTCTGAGATTAAATATTCTATAAAATATGACAAGGGGTAATAGAAAGCTTGATAATATATATAAGAAATAATTGACAAAAATCGAATTTTTATTTTATTTTTTTCCAAAGTTTTTTAATTTTTTTTTAAATTTTTTAATGGATTCTGTTAAAGTCAACTGATACTTAACGGCGCAGTGACCCAAATGCAAGTTTTATTAGTTAAATGAGTTGATTGCAAGTTAAATCTAGTTCTGTGATGCATTTGAAAGCTTTTTGAGTTGAGTGACCCAATTGAAAGTTAGCCATGAGTTCAGTGATCTTTTTGCCTATTAACCCACGCACTTACTATGTGTCATCATCATGATAAAATTAAGAGTAAACTTCAGAGTTGTGGCTAAAGTTTACACCGATTTTCAAAACGTTGGCCAAAGTTTCAAATTCTCATAAAGGCGGCCAAATTTTGGCTCCACTTTTTAAAAGTGTGGCTTCGTTAAATGTCACTTAAGGGGAGCCACACTTTTAGAAAGGGAGTCAAAGTTTGGCCACCTTTGTGAGAATTTGAAACTCATTTTTACCCCTCTGTCCGTTACTCCTGTTAGCGAAATTTAACGCGAGCCACATTTTTAAAAGACGGAGCCAAAGTTTGGCCACCTATCTGAGCATTTGGAACTTTGGCCAACTTTTTGAAAATCGGCGTAAACTTTGGCCACAACTTTGAAGTTTACTCTAAAATTAAAGCCACCACATAACACACATACTCTATGACATTGTCATGATGTTACCCAACTAGCCCCACCCATAACCAAGACTGCATCCACCACATAACACAACTACATTATGAATTCATCATGTTTATAAGCCTTAGTCTATTCACGAGGTTCTAGGAACTAGTTGTTGTCTGGAATATATGTCAATGATTTAGCTAGTTATATTGAGGATACGAAAAGTATGGGAGGCGTGTCGTTTTATCTTAATGAGAGTTTGATTACATGGTATCCTAGAAACAGATGTGTGTTCCCTTTTCTTCGTGTAAAGCTGATTTAGGACGCTACAACTTGTAAAGGTGTGTGGCTCTGAAATAATTTTGGAGAGATAATTAGAGACATGGAGCAAGGTCATGGAGTAACTTATATCGACGTTAAGTTATTTCATGGGATAAGTAACCATATCGAAATCTGCCATCATTTTATTCGTCAATGTATTGAGCAAGATGAAATAAGTATCAAGCATATTATAAAAAAGGAGCAAGTGCAGATATTTTAACCAAATGAATGGTTGTTATTGATGAGTCATGTCAACCACGTTTAATTAAAGGGAATAGAACGGGTTAACTATTTAGTTCATTAATAGGAGGTGTTTTGAATAAGTGTGAGCGTTTGAGTATCCACTACTACAATATTGCCTTAGGCACCGGTTAAAATCCAATTTCTGTAAATTTTGATCGATGTCTTCGTACGTGATCTTAAATATATGACTTTTAGACACCAGCTTTTAATTGATGTCAATGGTACAATTAGACATATTTGTTCCAATAAATTTGACGTCTTATGTTGAAATATGAAAATATATTGCATGATTTGAGCTTGAATAATGCATTATAATGAGTTATAAAATCTCTTCAACACATACATCATAATGTATAATGAGTTGTTCTGGAACTCTGCTTAAACCCGAGAAGAAACATATAAATCTCGATCAATTATTATAATTTGGTTCCAAACTAGTGAAAGTATGTTATGTAATGCTGTATCTATGTATTCGATTCTCTTACAATTGCTGAAGTTACATATCTCAATTCACAGGAATATATTATTTAGGCATGTATATATCTACACATAATTATTTATTTACATGGAGGAAAAAAATTCTTTTCCTTTGCAAGTAACTGCTTCTGAATCACGCAGTACTTGCACATATGCAGCAGTCTCGTGCAACAGCATGTTGGTTTATGCCTCGTTCTGTGAAGGTAGTACTAGCATCTTCCACGTAGATAGCGTGACGGGAAGATGTCATCCTCCATTTTCAGCCATGGCATATATCCAGATCAATTACCACCTAGAAAGCAGGGATACTCCATATGGGTGAAGAAACTGCGTAGGATACTTGGGGGTGCGGGGGTGCGGCGGAGTGCGGTGGGATACGCACGGGATACGCCACGTGGCGTATCGGTGGAGGCAGCGACGGGATACGCGGGGGTGCGGGGATGGGGTGCGGGAGTGGCACAATCCGTAATTTAGAACAACTTTTTTTTTAAAAAAAAAAACTAAAAATTAATGAGTCAGAACCTGTGTTACAGTTACTGCACCTGTATTATGCAGTATAGTCGAATCATTCATTATCATCTCCGGAAATCATCTGCAAGTCGTCGGAGAAGAAGAGTGTAGACAAAGGGGGGATCAGCAAATAAACCTATCTATACAGATCTGTAATTTATGTAATGTATGTATAAACTTTGGTAGACGTGAAATGAACCTGGACTGAGGGATGTCCACGTTCTTCTTTAATTTTTTATTTACAGTTAATGACTTAATGGGTTCCAGCTGTTTCAATTCCCTGGAGGATTAATTTGATCAGTACTACAGGCAATAAAGCTAACTTTAGTAACTAATTAACCTTCTGAATTCATAATATTAATATATAAAATAAATGGTTTCATTTATTTATATATTTATATATAATTTATTTATTATTTTAATATTTGCCGTATCCCACCGCACCCGTATCCCCATATTTTAAAATTTGACGAATTCCCGTGTCCACGCACCGCGCACCCGCATCCCCGCACCCGCACTCATGCTTCCTAGATTACCACCTTCTCAAACTCCTCTGAATATGCCTTAAGACTTCTTTTTTCGAGGATTCTGATGGTGGAAGGACTAAACGACCCATCATTCTTGAAAGAGAAATTAGATAGAACCTTTTCCTTACCTCCATCCTGATTGCTATTTCATCCTCCTCTACTGCTTCCATAATAATGGGAATCATCATATTATTTTCATTGTCGGAGGCCATAACTTCCTCTCTGATCGGTGATGACGGCATTTTCATCTCTACTGGGATGAAGAAAAGTATGTTGTTATGAAAGGATTATTAAGACCTGTGGCTGGGTTCTGCACGATCAGACACGTGTCGCTGTGACGCCAAAGCCGAGTCCGCCCATGTTCTGCTCGTGTAGGTCTTGACAGGCTGAATGAGGAAAAATACTGGAACCACCTTGTGGAGAGTAGGCGCCAATTGAGGCAATCTCGTTATTGCACCGAATCTACTAACACCAGGCATGATGCGCAATTTCAGAATTGTAGGACTGTGTTGTGTAGGATGGCCAGCATGTGAACCCTGCATCCTTTCATGGGGATAAGTAATACTTCCAGGATTATCAACACCATTGAGATGGTTGCCTTTAGCAGAGATTGGAGTTGAGTAATGACCCCAACCTTAACACTGCAAATTTGCTGCATGAAAGGGATTCAATTTAATATCATGTGTAATGTATACTAATTTTTTAAAGTTATGGAGTGAAATTTACTTACTAGGGGTTGGCCACCATTCCACTTGCCAGCAAGAATTTTAAAAATAAAAAAACGGTATAAAGAGGTTTCTAAGTATCTTAATACAAAACAGGATAATAACACAAGAAACAGACACAGTTCCAACGGAAGGTTCACCTGATTTGAAATGACCAAAAAATCAATGCAATACTAACAGTTTAAACACCCTGAACCTTTAGTTTTCTTTGGCCAGAACTCCTCAACATGATATGCTAGACAATTACACAAACACATGCCAAAAGCATGTGTTTAATTGTGATGTATGTGTTATGAAAGGATTATTAAGATTTAATATAATTTAATTAGAATTTTTTTTATTTAAGTTCAACCCATATTAAAAGATCATTATCATAAACCCTTTAAAAACTGTATAATCCAGTCTTAACCCAAGCCCTCCTCCATTACAAAAATACTTGCAATCTTCATCCAAACCATCAAGCTTAAAAATGTTATGTCAAATTCTACACATGACACTAAAATTCACCTTTTTTTAATTATATACTAGAGATCACTTGCCTTGTTTATATAAATTATTAGTAGATTGACTTGTGAAAAAGAGACTGATGAGGTCATAACTTGTAATCGAAAGTACAGCCTATGATTCAAAGTGATAATAATAATCTCGAAAAATGACAGTAAGCTTGTTGTTAAGTTTACACTAATTCAAGAACTTCAAGGTTTTATGGACCACTGGTGTATAACTATAACTATCATTTCACTTCTCTCAAAATTTCAAATTTCCGTCCAAAAGTGTGGATCAAGGTTCTAAATTTGCCGGAAATAATACTCTTTCATAGCCGTAGTTTGGGCAATAATTTGCCTAAACCATAATTATAATATCCTGTGATCTTTTTCGCGTTAGCCATGTTAGAAGCCCACTTGACTCATATACATTTACTACTAAGAAATATAAAAAAAAATACCTGAGTATATAGAAAATATTTGTTACCATGTCTATTATTAATAGATTTCATAAAATATAAAGAAAGAAGTTACCTGAAAGATGATTCCAATGAAGCATAGTGGAGCATTTTCTTCATTATTTTCTACGATTATAAATATAAAGTAATATAATTAAAATTTGTAACAAAAATTCACAGATCAAGTTGAACATAATATAATAAAAGAATATTCATACAAGGTCATAATGACACTACTACTTCATTCTAATAGATGGATCTTGGTTAATACACATGTTATACAAAGTATTTAATCCATCTTTTGACTTTTTACTATTCAAAAATTTCTCAATATCTAAAACGATTCAAGATTTAAAGAAATCAAAAACCCATGTACAATCATTATGAACTCATTGACATTCATTCTTAATTGTGATTTATATAAAATTCAATATCAAATTCAATGTTTTGTAATTTAGAAAAAAAGTAAACTCAAAATTTTCAATTCATCAGAATAAAATAATAAATGTGTAAACTTTTCATACATAAATTTCTTTTGGCTAAATTCAATCGATTATGTTGAACAAGTTATACATTTGTTAAGATAATAATAC
Source organism: Daucus carota subsp. sativus (assembly GCF_001625215.2). Lineage (NCBI taxonomy): Eukaryota > Viridiplantae > Streptophyta > Magnoliopsida > Apiales > Apiaceae > Daucus > Daucus carota. The sequence continues at coordinate 13,626,808 of NC_030386.2, forward strand.
ATCTTATACAAATGTGTTCATGTGTGAAATATTTTAAAATACAGTTGAGACTACTAAATTATTTCCGAATGTTAAGAACTTTGTAAGTGTATTAGAGGAGAATCTTGCAAAACAAAGAAATAAGTCATAAATTTAAATAATTAAAGCACTTAATTTGTAGTACTAGTTGATTGATATGGAGGCAATTGAGAGTGAGAGATGATTATACCGTTGTGTTATAATCATCATCTATTATTATAACAGGTATGATGAACAATTATAAGTTAACTAAAACAATGGAGATTTAATTACTAGTTACCTCAAGAAGGAGTTTTCATATTGGAGGCCCATCTTACTAAGCCTATTATGGTGAGATTGACCGAACATAGGCCCATTAAGGATAGACCGTGTAGTCCAATTCGAAATTGCCAATGAACGCTTATTATTTGAGAGGAACCTGTAGACCGACGGAGCCAATAATGGATGTTATGAGGACATGACTGTTTCTCCTTAATTTTGCCCCACTTCGCCGAATTCTCCAATTATTAGGTACAAACTGAATGTGGAAACGCCGATTTAAATTAATTGAGGTTGGAGTATACGATATATTTTATTTGATACTCACAAGCTCGTATACAATTTAAATTAGTGAACCTAAAATAAGATTTACTTTTCTCAGATCAGAAGATAAATAGCAAGTGAATAATCTCCATGAAAGCAATCATGCCCTCATCGCATATCACCATTAAAGCATTTATGTCGAATCAATAAAAATCCTATTTTGGTATTTTTAATTGAATAAATATAAACAAAATTCTACTATTTTGCACCGTCTATATTGTTAGAAGACAGAATCTCACTCAAACTCACACAACTCAAATATTTAGGAAATGAGGATTATATATAAAAAGCATTGCTTGAAATTACTTGACCACGAATGATTTGGTACAAGGCTTTATATAGAACTCGATAGAAAGATATAGATACTTAGTTAAATGCTAGAATCCAAAGGACTCGCTAGAACTTTCCAATAAAATATATTTTTGTATTTTGCGGTAATTTGAATTTTTATTTAATATATTTTCACGTTTTATTATACGAAATAAAAAATTATAATTTGAGAAGGATTCATGAGAAAATAGCTATATATTTTGAGCTAAATTTTATGGAAAATTAGATTTATTGGGCTGTGCCTCATTTGGGGTATATTTTGTGTTTGGGGAGTCAGATTTAGACTATTTTACGGCCCACGCAAAGACCTCTAAATCTTTAATTTAGAAGTGGTCCAATAATACAAAGCCATCTCAAAAAGCCCATAACTGAAGGGTATGAATATTAACCCTACAGATTAGAAGAGAATAAGTTAATAGAAATTAATCATATTTTAACAAATGTAAATATAATTTAATTTGAAAAATGATATAAAACTTTGGTAGATTTAAACTTAAAAAAACTATTAATGTGATGGCAATATACATTTGAACAACAAGAAGCCCCCATCAACATAAAATATATTGAACTAAATCATCTAACAGCCTAATAATCGAGTTAGTCATTGAGTATATTATATTCCAATGATATTTAAAATAAAATCACACTATACTTTGCAATTTATTTATTTGTGAAATACATATGTACCATCATTTTTACAAATTCACTAGTTTTCTGGCTCAAGCAAATTGGTTTGCGGAGATAACCAAGGGGTTGGGATGGAATGTCTTGACCAGTTGGTCGCTCAGTCTTCCAATTCAATGCAATTAATTAGAGTAAACCAAATCTTAATCTTTCTTTAAGCTTTCTCGCAACATACTCAGCATGTAACTCTGCCATGGGCCTCAAAATTAATGTAAAAGAGATAATCATAGAAAGTGCAATAATGAATTAGACCTTATTTATGAGTCTAACTAGTAACTACACATTATTTTTATTATATTACACATTGTTTTTATTATATTAGCCTCTCTCTATATATATATATAATAAAGATATATAATAAATTATATATGTCTTTTACATTGACTAAGAAGTGAACTAAGAAAAAAAATACCAATTACTCACCGTCTCTCTAGTGAACTTGCACCAGAAATTAACACAAGAAATTACTGGTGAATAATTTATTAAATTTTCTGCTACATACTTTGAAGGACCTGTCATTGTCATTGGTGTGAACTATAGGATCTGGGGCAAGTATCCATAAACTAGTAATACTTCCCTTATTCTTGTCATGTACAAAGAAATCATATAATATAAATGTCTTATTTAATGAATATAATATAATAGTGTAGACTAAAGGTAATTAAGGACCTGGCGGTACCAGAAAGGTTCCTCCTGGGTGCAAGTTTTATAAACCTACAGCTTTCGCTAGTACAAAAAAAGGTTCAGTGCCTAGCAGACGAACTATAGAAAGGTTCCGTCGGTTTTATTAAAACCGTCACTTAAAACTCTTTCTAGCATGGGTTCAGTGCCTAGCAGACGAATAAAATGACATTTTTTTTACTTGTACCATCGGCTCTTAAAACAGACGACACCTAAACACTGCTTTTTACGTCGGTCAAAACAACACCCTTTAGCTACGCGACGCATTTGACTAACTTCTAGTGTCGGTTAAAGGTTCTTTTGCGTCGCTTTTTAACTGACATTAAAAGACTTTAAGCGTCAAACAGTAAATCAAATAAGGGATTTTGAAGGCTGGTCAACCAAACCTCCCGAGAAAGAACATGAAGGGGATCAAGAGGATCCAATATTAAGTGCAACAAGAAAAATGCTTGTGGAGAGAAATGCTCCAATAAATTTGAATTTGGTGAAATGTGCACCAAGAAAAATGTTTTTGGAGAGAAGTGCTCCAATAAATTTGAATCTGGTGAGAAGTGCACCAAGAAAAATGTTTTTGGAGATAAGTGCTCCAATAAATTTGAAGTTGGTGAGAAGTGCACCATGTTTGTGAAGAGAAGTGTTTCACGGCTGTGGAGAGAAGTGCTCCATGTTTGTGGTGAGAAGTGCATCACGTTTGTGAAGAGAAGTGCTTCCACTACAACAATTTTCGCACACTGCAACAAAAATTTCCGCAGCAATTTACAAATTCCGTCGGTAAACGAGAGTGCCAACGGAATTGCAACGGATAATTCACGGTTGTGGAGAGAGGTGCGGTGATGATGAAAAGTACATCTTCATTTTTAAATTTTGAATAAATTTTACAATTTTGAATCAAGAGGGAGTGTTGGAATTATGATTCAAAATTGTAACTGAAATATTAATTAGTTGATATTGTTTTAATGTTGATTGATTGTAGAATTATTTGTAACTGATTAGGCTATATGAGTGGCACTAATCATGCTTATTTGTTTGATGTATCATGCTTATTTGTTTGATGTAAACTCTATATAAAGAGTATTATGATGAATAAAAGAATATACTTCCACCTAATATTACATCTATCTTCCTCTTGTATCTTAAAACAACAGAAATTGAAGGGTATGGAAAACTGAGCTCTGAGGTATTAACATTAGTCTATACAATAAACACTGATACAAACTTTGTTGAAATTAAACAACTAAAAATGATAACTTCATATTAATCAAGATGAAAATATGTGTACAAGAGCCAATGCACTCTTGGGACTACATTGTATTTGTTTCTGATGTATTAATAGAGATGTAGTACAGAATATACACAACATCAGCATCGAACTGGTGGAATGACAGAGGAACAAAACTGCCCGTTGGCAACAAGCTACTCAAACTCTCATCATCTCAGAGATCACTACGGGTTATGTCAAACTCCATAAGCCACTCTCCTTTCTCATAATCTTCTTCGAGTACCCACATACCAAAACAAATGACTTCAGAAGGCTCCGGAGTTATTTCAAAAATATCCAAGATTCCCTTGACTCACGTTGCATAACCGGTCTAGTCCGTCATGCTTTTCTACATTTTTAGTGTCGCGGCCATCTGGAAACTGAATAAATTGGCATTGGTTATCATTCCCATAGGGGTCAAAAGCGACCATCCCATGGTCATGCATAAACTAATGCAGTATCCCATTAAAATTGATCAGTCCAATGCCCGGCCTGAACAACCGAATCTCCAAGGCAAACACCTCCAGATCCATGGAAAACGTCTCCACATATTGGTACTATGTAGAAAATATTTCTTTTTTTTTGTCAGGATCTACATACTCGTAGATGAGTTGTATCATAGATACAATAGCCGCATCAGGGATTACTTTGATCCAATAAAGTTTATCATCTAACCGAAAGATACGCAAATATATCTCCGGATGTTTAGATAATTAGACTTTAAAGTCTGATAAGAAAACCCGTAAGGTCTCTCTCCAAGATCCTGAAAAACGAACCAAGAAAAAACAAACATAAGAATGATAAATTAAAAAAAAAACTATGTTGGGGAAAATAAACCCAATTATGACATTTAAATCCTGACAAAAATAAATATAATAATATAACATCTTATTCAAAAATAAAAAATTTAGAACTAATAACAATACGATACAATTATGAAAAGTGATAATGTCTAACCAAAGTAAGAACTTTGGTTAGACACGCAATACTAAAGAAATCGTAATACATACTAATATTTTCTTGTGAGAAAACTTAAGTTTTTTGTTAGGAAAAGAAGGAAATTAAAAATTTAATCATATTTATATCCCAATCAACGTAAATTAATTATTTAATTATCCAATTAGTCAATAAAAGGGTTATCATAACATCACAAAGTATAAGAATTAATAAATTCTAATTATTAATCCAAGAACAAAATTAACCGCAAAATATTCATTTGGGACAATAGGACGATAATCATGCCAACCAATATTGGTCCAAAAAATATATGCCACCAATTATGGTCACCAAAATTGGTACAAACTCCTTAGAACGTTATCAAGACCAAATAAAAGCCATCAATTATGGCACCCAATAAATATTCATAAATATTAACAAATTAACAAAATTTAATATGCCAATTAAGCGGAATAAATGCACATAAGCACTTACCAAACACACAATTTTTCAAAAAACATGAATGGAATCATCAATTAATCCCTAATATGTATATATGTAAATATAAAAACGCATTTACATGAATATTTAATTCCTTATGTATAACTGAAGTATTTAATTCTTTCATATCCAAAATTATTGCACACTAACATATATACCTGCACAATATATAAATTTATACCATAATTAAAACGATTCATATTCAAATCATAAAAAATCAATAATTTATTCGTACATGCAACTAAAAACAATTTTGAAAACTAAAATTTATAATGTAGAAGATCAAACACACACGAAACACATCAACAAATCAACAACAACGAAGAACACAAAGAACACATGAAAAAACTAAAACACACCTCGTTTTCGACTAATATTGTGGCCGACGACCAAATCAAATCCAGCTAAGATAAATCAAGTTAGAAAAATATAGGCTACTATACTCAACAAAATTCACAACCTAATCCGAACAAATACCAACGAAGTTACAAATGAATTTGATCACCAAAAAAACCCTATACAACTTTTATATCAGAAGAGAAGAGAAACAAACATGCAATAATGTACATCTACAATCATAATAAAATACAAAAGCCAACAAAACCACAGTGCCAGCAATATTTTTGCTTCTCGTTTGGTGCTGGTAATTTCAGTTTATATGTAGTTGGCGGTGTAACTGTTTGCATGTTCTTGCCTTTCGGAGCAGCCATAAGAGCATCTTGCTCTGCAACTGCATTACCTGGTTCAAGAACAACAGGAACCACAGTGCCTCTTGCTTCAACTGAAGGAGCTGTCACAGTTGCAGTTATGTCTCTTCTGGTCAACAAATTAGCAGCCAGAGGATGTGCAGATGAGCCATTTCCTAGATAATTAGCTCTCTGCTGATGGCTCTCTTTAGGTCTCCTCTGACGAGCATCACTCCTCTTTTGAGTTGCATGAGGAGTCTCCTTTCCTCTGATCATCGAAAGATGCGGGGCCACATCAATTTCTGCCGTCACAGGAGCATAATGTCCAGGCTTGAAAAGAACACCCCTTAGATCTGAGTTGTCAAACGAGTTGTTCCCTTGGATAGATTCAGCCATTGTAAGAAGAATTAAACTCAAAACTCCCCGGTCCCTTTCCTCTGCAGACATATAGGCATTTATCAGTAAGCAGATAAGAAAGACTAAACAAATGTAACACAAGGGATTCATTCGTAGAAAATAATTCTTATCTTCTCTAAAATCAATGGATTTCATAAATATGAAGAGACAGTTACCTCAAATATGTATGTCAAAAATGTATGTCAATGGAGAATAGGCCGAAAATCAAATCGGTGGAGCATTTTCTTCATTGTTTTCTACAATTATAAATAAAAGTAATTTAATTAAAAATTTTAGCAAAAATCCAAAGATAACATAATAACAATACTCATGTCAAGGCACACTAACACTACTGCGTCATTCTAATACATGAGAACTTGGTTAATCCCATATTCTTATACAAAGTATTTAATCCACCTTCTGCCTTTTTATTATTCAAAAATTTATTAATATCAAAACAATTCAAAATTTAAATGAAACAAAAATCCACGTACTTTGTACAATCATTTTAAACTCATTGTTTTTTTTATACGATTTATATTGAAACGTTTAAACTTTTTATACATAAATTTCTTTTGGCTGAATTCAATAAAATATAATGAACAAGTTATCCATCTATTAGGATAATAATATATCTTATATAACTGTGTCCATGTGTGAAACATTTTAAAATATAGTTGGGATGACTTAATTATATCTCAATACCAAGAACTTTGTAAGTGTATTAGAGGAGAATTTTACAAAACAAAGTGTCAAAAATCTAAATAATGAAAGCATTTAACTTGTTGGTATACTATTATTGTGGTAACTTAATTTGTGTGAGAGATATTGAGGGAGTTGTGGTGAATTTAATTATATTACATGTAGTCTAGGAGAGGTATGAGCATGACATTAATTGAGATGGAGACCATTGAGAATGAGCGATGAAAATAATATATGGTTATACTAGAAATGAATGTGTTACGATAAACATCAAATATTATGGCAAGTATGATGAACAATAATAAGTTAAATAATGTGATAATGGAGAATTAATTACTAGTTACCTTAAAAAAGGAGTTCTCATGTTGGAGGCCTATCTTACTAAGCTCATTAGGGTGATATTGACGGAAGAGAGGCCCATTAGGGATAGAGCGTGTAGCCGAATTCGAAATAGCCCTTAAAAGCTCGATTTGAGACGGACCTGAAAACGGAGCAAAAATAGATGTTAGGAGGGCATGATTGTTTCTCCCTCGTTTGTCCCCATTTCGGCCGAATTCTCCAATTATTAGGCAAACATCACATAAAGTGAGGAAACGCCGATTTAAATTAATTCAAGTTGGACTATATGATATAAGCGATTTGATACTCACAAGCTCTTGTATAGTTTTAATTACTCAACCTAAAATGAGATTTACTTATTCTGATGAGATCAGAAGAAGTATCTCCATCAAATAATCTTAAATTGGTGTTTCCAATTGAATAATTACAAACAAAATTGTACTGTGTATATTGTTTGACGACAGAATCGCACTCAAACTCACACAACTCAAATATTTAGAAAAAGTACTGGATTTTATATAAAAAGCATTGCTTGAAAGTACTTGATCACAAATGATCTGGTAAAAGGCTTTATATAGGATTCAATAGAAAGATCTAGATACGTAGGTAAATTCTAGAATTCAAAGGAATCACTAGAACTTTCTCGTATATATTTTATAATATTAATTCTCATATCCAAAAGCATTTTGCACTTATTTGGATTTTAATTTAATATATATTCCGCTTTAATTTAGATATGTAGGTAAATTATAATATAGAGGTTTTCTTATAAATACCCAAGTCCAAATTTTTTTTTGCAAAAATACTATATCTTTTCAAATTCTGCAAAAAATATCAAAATTTTGAAAATATTTGCAAAAATAATGTTTGCAACCATACTTGTAATTCATGCGCCGCTAATTAATTGAAGTTGCATCTCGTTACATCTAGTTGTAGATCATTTTTGCAAATATTTTCTAAAACTTTATTATTTTTGCAAATATTTTTAAAAATAGTAAAATCGTAGCAGCAACAGTGCCTTGCTACAACCAAATTTTTTTCTACATCGCCAACAGCAAGCCTCTCCATTTCTTCTCGATCTCTTTTTTCACTCTCAAGAATTTTAATCCTTCTTATAAACCAGGAATGATTGCTTGAGCACGTGCACACAAAGGGGGATCTATCCACCGGAAATAGTTACAACATCGATCTGGACATGTCCAGAATCTTCGCCCATCGTTTGCGGTGGTCCACGCCGTTTGTTGAGCCGCCCATTTCCTAGAGAAGCACTTGCTAGCCATGGATTTTTCACCAAAAAAGATGTAGATATATGGGTGGGTGTGTGTGTGACTATGTATAAGTCTAGGGTTATTATGTTTATAATGAGGATAAACATCGATTAGAGCCCCCCCGGTTAAAGTTAACGGTCAAATATAACGGGAGGCGGTCAAAAGGCGCAAATCGAAGCGAGATTAAAACTATGGGTTGTTTTCTGCAAAAAAAAATATTTTAAGACCAAAACGAAAAAACGGTATAATATAATGGGTGCAAAGTGTCATTTACTCTAAAAAAACTTAAAAAAGTGGTACTTTTGCTAAATTCACTATAATCATACTATACAAAAATAAAAATTATATGCAGCATAAATAATGCAAAAATTTTGCTAGCCGGGATAGCGGGGGTTACCATTATACATCCCTAACTTTTAACGGATCAGTTGGCCACAGAAGAAATTCTTATTAATTTTAAACTGAAATTTTTGATCTGAACAAAATAACTACTAAATTTTGAAATCCAGGAAATCCAGCTAGACGGAGCTCAGATACTAAATTCTGAACAAAAATGTTCAGATATCAAAGAGGATGAAGAATCTGAATCAAGAAGTTTCCTCTCTGTGGAAAAACCAGGCTGGTTAGGCTCAGGTACCTCACATTTACTACTTAACATGAGAGACACCACAGCCATGCTTGGTCTGTCTTCTGGGAACGGTTGTACACACAATAGTGCAATTTGAATAGTGTGATACACGTCGAAGTGATTGCACCAAGCTAGGATCACATCATCAATTATGTCCAGAAACTTTTCCTCTTTTTGTAGAGTCTCCAAGCCTAAATGAATAATTCAATATGATACATTAAAAGATGTTGTATCATGAAATATTAGCAGTATTCTAAAAGTCTCAGTGTTCAATCCACTTGTTAAATGCTTATTGTAGACATTTATCGATTCATTAATAGAACCATAAGCCAGATTAAAATCGAATCATTAGAGCAAATACGGAGTATGCTAAAGTTTATAAGTTGTAGTCACTTTGTTCAAAAGTAATACTCAATATTTATAGTACTATTTGCTAGAGGTTGAGTTGGGTGTTGGCCTCCAATGTCACTATTTAGAAGCAAAAAACCTCTATTGTCATTTTCAGGAAAAATGACCCCAACTGTCACTTCAACGCAACTTCGTGTTGTGTTTATAGAAACGCAACTGAGCTGAAAATGCAACTTCAAGTTGTGCTTTCTTCATAAAAATCAAACCGCAACTTTAAGCTATGTCTTGAAGTGACAGTTGGGCTGTGCAATTTTTCCAGAAAATGGCATTAATATCCACTTGGCTTAAAATAGTGACTTTTGAGACCTTTTCTCGGTTCAGTTAGTAGTTAGACTATGAACGCAGTTATTGGCTTGTTTATAATTTTGCGATAATTTACTTTTTAAATTGTTAAATACTTAGCTTACCTGGCCAAGAAGATTAAGGTTGGGATCCAGTTGGTAAAAACCTTTCATTCTCTTTCCAATTATAATTTGTAGCACTAATACCCCAAAGCTATAAACATCAGACTTAAAAGAGAAAATTCCATCTAGTGCATACTCTGGAGACATGTAGCCACTGCAGAGAATCCACAAAATTGAGAGACATATCAGCTTCAATCAATGAAAATGAAATGTTGAATTGTTATAAGGTGTCTTACAATGTTCCGACAACTCTTGTTGTATTTGCTTCACTTTCACTTCCCCAGAAACTCTTAGCCGTGCCAAAGTCTGAGATTTTTGGATTCATCTCATGGTCGAGTAGTATATTCCCAGCTTTGAGATCTCTATGGATGATCCGTATCCTAGAGTCTTGGTGAAGATAGAGAAGGCCCTTAGCTATCCCATATATAATGTTGTAGCGCTTTGGCCAATCCAGAGATCTGCTTCGTTCCTTGTCTGTCAAATTAGTAACCTAAGTTAGTCAACTGCATTTATTTGTAAGTAAATGGATTTTTCTGATATACTTTCAAACAATAATAGAGTCTAATTTACTACACTATTATAGATAAAAAAAAGTTTAAGTACGAGAGATGACTAAAAATGTTCTGAGGATTGTCGTACTGAATATATGGAAATCAAGGCTTTTGTTGGGCATGTATTCGTAAATCAGTAGCATCTCTCCTTCGTCAATGCTGCATCCCAGAAGCCTCACAAGATTTCGGTGTTGAAGTTCAGAAATACATAAAACCTCATTCTTGAACTGCCCCATGAGATTCAACTGCCTGCATTATTTATTTAAAAAGAAAATTACGAAACTGGGTATTGGTATATTAACTGAGCTGGACTATGCATGGGAAATATTATGTATCATATAAGGTTGTATAAACTTAAAATGATTTCTTATTTTTACCAAGATGTCATGTCCTACTTATTAATCTCAAGAGTATTGGGTAAAGATGATAAAATAACTGCAACAGTTCGTTGAAGTAGTAATTAGTAGAAATGTGAAGAACCTGCACTGCATTCTCAGATGTCTCGCAAGGATCTAACTGACAGCCAGGATAAACTGCAAGTACAGCTTCCTCACTGCATGCTCCTATTATTCCCTGCATATCACCATCAAAGCAATAATTATGCTAAGTAATTAAAAGTCTTAATTTGGTGTGTCCAAGTGCATCAATATATTCGATATTATAGTGTGTATTGGTGTATTATATGTTTTGTGGTGATGGCTACATCATACAAGTTGTAATTATACCTTATAAGCTACTTTAAGGTGGGGAAAGGTGGAAACTGGGATACCACTAGCATTTGGTTGGTGGTCTCTTGATTGTGCCCTTCCAAATGAAACCTGGCCAGCCTTTTGCTCAAACTTTTGGACAAGCCTCTGTAGTGTTTCATGGGACACTTGTGCAGGTACATTAGGGCAACCTGTAACATCTGTCCCTACTCTAGCAAGGTGTTGTTTAAACCTGTTGATGCCCAATACCAACTTTGAGCAATAGTTACACTTTGCCCTTTTCTTATTTCCTTCACCCTCATGGGTGCAATGTTCCCATGCAATGTCCACTTCCCTAGTTGACATCTTCCTATGAAATTATACAGTGAAATACAAATCATACACTTGACCATATCTTAACTTACCATCCCTAATTCAATTTTATTAGTAAATCTCAAGAAGGAATTAAAATTCTCAAAACATCATAGATCTTATGGATCAAAATCCTACTTCAAATTAATTAAAAACAACTATCTTTCAATATAGAAATACATAAACATTCATATCTATATCTATATTGGTATATATAACTTAAAAATAATACTTATTTATTTAGAAAAACTACCAACCGGTCCAAATTGTAAAGGACAAATTTAAAATTAGAAAATGCAAGTCCTGAATTGTGATAGAAGAAGAAGATCACTTAATATAATTAATTTAAACTTTCAAATGGATAAGAAATAAGTAAATTTATGAATTAATGATATTGTTTAGATCTAGACAAAATGAAATAATTCACGAGATTTATCAATAATTATAGATGAAAAATTCACAATTATCACAATTATACATATTATATTATATTTAAAATGCTAAATCCAAAAATTTGATAACTGATTAATTTCATTTTAATTTTAAAATATTGACTAGGATAAAAAAGAAGACAATATAATCTTTGATGACAAAAATAAAAATTTAATACTTCATACTTAAAACTATGGGAAAAGAAAAACAAAATAGAGGGGATGATCTTAAAATCACTTGACCAAAATTTACATGCTTATCATTTGAATTGACAAAAATGATTAAAAATATTGGGAAAATTATTTTAAAAATTATAAAGTTTAAACAAATGTATCTACATACTCATAGTGTAATAAAATGTATTAGACGGATGGACGTCAATGGAACAAAATCAAACAAATTGAGAAATTGATTGATCATATGTGGATGTCTGATTTGAGGAATGGATCTAATTTGCATTTGAATTGACAAAATAATTAAAGACAATGAGAAAATTAACTAAAAAAATATAAATTTTAAAGTAAAAGTATCTACATACTCACAGTGCAATGAAATGTATAAGATGGACTGATGTCAATGGACCAATATCAAATAAATTGATAAGATTGCGGTTGAAATTGATTTATTGAGGGATGTCTGATTTGAGGTTGATTTGAGTAATGGATCTATGGGAGGAATTGCAATGGAGGGGTGAAAATTACTGATCGTCCAAAAAACATCACACCTATTGTGAGAATGGGATGAAAAGGGGATGGAAGAAAAGCGTGAATGTGAAATCAGACCTATTGTGAGCAGGGGGTGAAGAGGGGATGGAAGAAAAGCATGAATGTGAGAACTCACTAATAGTGTATATATAATTGTGGACTGAGGTAGAGAACTGATATATTTGGACATAATTAATCTCAAATAATACTTTACTTTTGTTAAAATTTGTAACTATTTATTTTATTATTAAATTACAATTATTTAAGTAAATTTTTTACCATTATTAAAATTTAATTATTATTTATCATTATTTATGAATAATTGTACGGTTTTGGTCAAACATTCTTTAATCCACCTTCCAAGTTGGTATACATACATATTATATTATATATGTACTTAAATTTTATTCAAAGCACCATTTATAATATAGGAGTCTAAACTCGAGCAATTGATAAATGGATATTTCTATTCATGACAATTTGATGTATTGTGTTAATTTGGTTGAACTTCTTTATTAACTTCACATGCACTTTTCAACCAGTTCTCTATATCAAAATATAGAGTAAAGTCCTGAGTACCCAATTTTTATTTGATGTTAAGTGCGAGTACAAAAAATACGAACCATTATTATGATTTTTAATGTTGTCTCTTTTATCTTTAGAATAGTCCCGTTACTATAAAACAATCATCCTTTTTAAAAATTAGAGGATGTTTGATTCATTTTTACACATTGAAAAACCACCTTCGTTCTACTCCCTTAGAAGAATACTTATGTGACAAACTCATTTAAATCCAACTTCATTGTCTTTTTAAGGACGTTCTACAAAGTCTCAGTTGTGATTTTTCTCAATCATTTTCAATTCTTCAACCACCGACTTTCTCCAAGATTTTACTTTTGAAGCTTCCTCAAAACTTTGTGGTCCAACTCAAAAAGGTAGCTATTTGGGAGCTAAATTAAATGAGAAATAGGAGTTATTAAGCTATACACCGTTCAACTCTATTTCCCATATCTTAAGTTTCATATGTCGTATTTCGACGATCTTACCGCCCACACGAAGGTTATGAAGTTATATTTAATTAAGAGGTGATGTAATAAGAACAATCCAATTGAAAAGGCTCGTAAATCGATGATAAAAGAAAGCTATGAATTTTGATGAAGAATCCTATTTCGTTTGAAGCTCTATTTGTATACTGAATAAAATATTAAAAATACTTTTATTATTAGATATAGGATCGGATATTATTATTATTGTATAGTATTAGATTTGGGATATTATTAGGGTGAGAGGGGGATAGTGGGAGGCCAAGTGAGACACTACAATTTTTTTCGTGGTTGAAGGTTTCTTATTTAAATCTCTTTTATTTTCTAGTTAATTTAATTAGTGTGTTAATTTAGTCATATTTACTAGTTATTTTAAAACATCCACATGCATGTTCACCCTCGGAGACAAGTGATGGTAATTGAACCAAAATTGATCGAACATGTGTTCTTAAGCATACAACTCGCATTTGTCCGTCTACAATCAGTAGAGACCATACAGTAGAGACCATGCTCTTGCGGTTATATATAATTTTTTGTCATACTGGCAGTGAGATAATTTTTTTGTTTTTTTTTCATGGAATGAGTATTAGTTTTTGATTTGTTTGTCAAACAACTCCAAAAAAAAATTAAACGCACTTTAACATAATTGTTTTTAGTTTTATTATATGTAAATAAAGTTGTATTTAAAAAAATAATTTGACATACCGATTATAATATACGTGAATAACAAGAAGAAAATAAGATCTACAAATTAATTTACAAAAATATATTGAATTGGTCAAGTAGCCAATTAATTGAGTCGGTCATCGAGCACCATTGTTGACTTCTATTATTGGATATGATCCAAGTATACGAACCGATGTAGCAAAATCCTGTAACATTTAACATATAATCAGATTACCATAACAATTTACCTATGTGAGAGATTTATACCGATCATCATGGTTATGAGCTCTATATTTTCTGGGTGGAAGCAAAATTTGTTATTACGAACAAGTAGGTAACTGGTCGGTGATTCCTACAGTGCGAAGTTAGGGGCCATTTTTACATTGAATAAGATCAATGATATGTCTTCCAATTTAATGTGTTTAGGTGGAGTAAACCAAACCTTAAGTTTTGTGACAACATACTCTACATCTGACTCTTCCCTGACTTCAAAATCAACATAAAAGAGATAATCAAAGCACCTGCATTAATGAATTTGACCGTTACATATAAGCCGAATTACGAACTGTTTAATTCTGTTAGTGTTTAAAAAAAAGATGTCAAATAAATTATATATTTTCTTCGAATCCTGAAAACAGTGGACTAAGAAAAATACAACTTACTCACCCTTCAGTGGATCTATCAGCCACATTCGGTAGTATATTTCTTTGAGGCCTGCTCACAACCTACAACCACGACCAAGAGAAACAACTTTTAACCTGTACATATTCACTAGCTTCACACAATTGATTTAGTTTCCTTCGTAGCATGCTTACCTTTGTGAGCTTTAATGTTTTACTGGTTGCAAATACTGAAAGGGTTTTATGCACATCTTTAGGGCTTTCTCGCAGAGTGAATACAAGGCTCGTCTGAAAAGGAACAGAAAGAACTTGCATAGGAAATTTAAAACAAGAAATTACTGATGAAAAATTTAAAGAATTTTCCGCTACATACTTTGAAGGACCTGTCATTTGTAGGAACTATAGGATCTCTAGCTAGTATCCAGAAACGGGTAATACTTCCCTTATTCCCGTCCTGCACCAAGAAATCATATATTATAAATGTCATATTTAATGAACGTATATAATATAACCTCCTAGACTAAACGTAAATAAGGAAACCTGATGATTCAAGAAATTTTACCTGGATTCCTCTTGCAACTACGTGCAAGTTATATAATCCAACAGCTTTTTCACTTCCGATTACACCAGTGTAGTCTTCAGCGGTACCAATTACAAGACCAGTGGTTTCTTGCTTATATGATAGTATAAGCTGGACCAAACAATGTGGTTTAGGGAACAAAGGTGACTGATACAAATATTGAACGGGATGACAATTAGATAACTGGAGATCACCTGAGCATAATATGGATCATCAATAACAATGTCTTTTTCAACACCCAGGTTACCCAGGAATGTTTTGGTTTGCCCAAGTGCCTGCCGATGAGCAACAAGTTGTCAATTGATAAATTGAAGTATTGAACTATATAAGACGATATATAATTGTGACATCACATCATAGATTATTGCTGACCTGTGGATGTCCTAGAACACGTTTCAACTGTTCTAGTTTGACGCCAGGTCGTGCTAGGAGGGAGAAGTTGGTGGATACTTCAACTTCACCAACAATGTGCAGCTGGTGAGAATTGATTAAATCATAGTTTTCAGCAAAACTCCCACCCAATGAATTTTCTATGGGAATGACTACTCTGTCAGCCCCATGAGATTCAACTGCCTGCATTATTTATTTAAAAAGAAAATTACGAAACTGGGTATTGGTATATTAACTGAGCTGGACTATGCATGGGAAATATTATGTATCATATAAGGTTGTATAAACTTAAAATGATTTCTTATTTTTACCAAGATATCATGTCCTACTTATTAATCTCAAGAGTAAAATTTAAGTTACTTCACACATATATTGGGTAAAGTTGATAAAATAACTGCAACAGTTCGTTGAAGTAGTAATTAGTAGAAATGTGAAGAACCTGCACTGCATTCTCAGATGTCTCGCAAGGATCTAACTGACAGCCAGGATAAACTGCAAGTACAGCTTCCTCACTGCATACTCCTATTATTCCCTGCATATCACCATCAAAGCAATAATTATGCTAAGTAATTAAAAGTCTTAATTTGGTGTGTCCAAGTGCATCAATATATTCGATATTATTGTGTGTATTAGAAAAAAGTACTCAGCCGTTGACCACCGATGCGAGAGAGAGTTGTTACCCGGACGTCTTTTTTCTAGCTAGGCTGAAATTTGGGGTTGTGCTCATCTGAGTACTTGACTTGGCTCCATGCCAGCAATATTTTTGCTTCTCGTTTGGTGCTGGTAATTTCAGTTTATATGTAGTTGGCGGTGTAACTGTTTGCATGTTCTTGCCTTTCGGAGCAGCCATAAGAGCATCTTGCTCTGCAACTGCATTACCTGGTTCAAGAACAACAGGAACCACAGTGCCTCTTGCTTCAACTGAATGTGAAATCAGACCTATTGTGAGCAGGGGGTGAAAAGGGGAAGAAAAGCATGAATGTGAAATGAGACCTATAGTGAGCAGGGGGTGAAAAGGGGATGGAAGAAAAGCGTGAATGTGAGAACTCACTAATAATATATATATAATTGTGGACTGAGGTAGAGAACTGATATATTTGGACATAATTAATCTCAAATAATACTTTACTTTTGTTAAAATTTGTAACTATTTATTTTATTATTAAATTACAATTATTTAAGTAAATTTTTTACCATTATTAAAATTTAATTATTATGTATCATTACTTATGAATAATTGTACGGTTTTGGTCAAACATTCTTTAATCTACCATCCAAGTTTGTATACATACATATTATATTATATATGTACTTAAATTTTATTCAAACCACCATTTATAATATAGGAGTCTAAACTCGAGCAATTGATAAATGGATATTTCTTCTATTCATGACAATTTGATGTATTGTGTTAATTTGGTTGAACTTCTTTATTAACTTAAGATGCACTTTCAACAACTTAAGATGCACTTTCAACTAGTTCTCTATATCAAAGTATAGAGTAAAGTCCTCAGTACCCAATTCTTATTTGATGTAAAGTGCGAGTACAAAAAATACACATTGAACCATTATTATGATTTTTAATGTTGTCTCTTTTATCTTTAGAATAGTCCTGTTACTATAAAACAATCATCCTTTTTAAAAATTAGAGGATGTTTGATTACCTGGTTCAAGAACAACAGGAACCACAGTGCCTCTTGCTTCAACTGAAGGAGCTGTCACAGTTGCAGTTATGTCTCTTCTGGTCAACAAATTAGCAGCCAGAGGATGTGCAGATGAGCCATTTCCTAGATAATTAGCTCTCCGCTGATGGCTCTCTTTAGGTCTCCTCTGACGAGCATCACTCCTCTTTTGAGTTGCATGAGGAGTCTCCTTTCCTCTGATCATCGAAAGATGCGGGGCCACATCATTTTCTGCCGTCACAGGAGCATAATGTCCAGGCTTGAAAAGAACACCCCTTAGATCTGAGTTGCCAATTTTACCAGTAATCACATAACCATCATCAATTTCCGACTCCACAACAGCAGTAACTGCCTGACCTACCTTACTAAATGTATCCTCAACTGGATTAACATGCTCTGGGACACTGGCATTTCCAGTTCCAAGTAGGTTGTTAGGGGTTCTTGGGCGAACACTTGGTACATGATATAAGCTTTCATCTTTTTGTGGGTGACCTCGTTTTTGCTTCAGAGGGATACGGGCCGAGTCAAACGAGTTGTTCCCTTGGATAGATTCAGCCATTGTAAGAAGAACTAAACTCAAAACTCCCTGGTCCCTTTCCTCTGCAGACAGATATCAGTAAGCAGATAAAAAAGACTAAACAAATGTAACACAAGGGATTCATTCGTAGAAAATATTTCTTATCTTCTCTAAAATCAATGGATTTCATAAATATGAAGAGACGTTACCTCAAAAATGTATGTCAATGGAGAATAGGCCGAAAATCAAATCGGTGGAGCATTTTCTTCATTGTTTTCTACAATTATAAATAAAAGTAATTTAATTAAAATTTTAGCAAAAATCCAAAGATAACATAATAACAATACTCATGTCAAGGCACACTAACACTACTGCGTCATTCTAATACATGAGAACTTGGTTAATCCCATATTCTTATACAAAGTATTTAATCCACCTTCTGACTTTTTATTATTCAAAAATTTATTAATATCCAAAACAATTCAAAATTTAAATGAAACAAAAATCCACGTACTTTGTACAATCATTTTAAACTCATTGTTTTTGTTAATACGATTTATATTGAAACGTTTAAACTTTTTATACATAAATTCCTTTTGGCTGAATTCAATAAAATATAATGAACAAGTTATCCATCTATTAGGATAATAATATATCTTATATAACTGTGTCCATGTGTGAAACATTTTAAAATATAGTTGGGACGACTTAATTATATCTCAATACCAAGAACTTTGTAAGTGTATTAGAGGAGAATTTTACAAAACAAAGAAATGTGTCAAAAATCTAAATAATGAAAGCATTTAACTTGTTGGTATAATATTATTGTGGTAACTTAATTTGTGTGAGAGATATTGAGGGAGTTGTGGTGAATTTAATTATATTACATGTAGTCTAGGAGAGGTATGAGCATGACATTAATTGAGATGGAGACCATTGAGAATGAGCGATGAAAATAAGATATGGTTATACTAGAAATGAATGTGTTACGATAAACATCAAATATTATGGCAAGTATGATGAACAATAATAAGTTAAATAATGTGATAATGGAGAATTAATTACTAGTTACCTTAAAAAAGGAGTTCTCATATTGGAGGCCCATCTCACTAAGCTCATTAGGGTGATATTGACGGAAGAGAGGCCCATTAGGGATAGAGCATGTAGCCGAATTCGAAATAGCCCTTAAAAGCTCGGTTTGAGACGGACCTGAAAACGGAGCAAAAATAGATGTTAAGAGGGCATGACTGTTTCTCCCTCGTTTGTCCCCATTTCGGCCGAATTCTCCAATTATTAGGCAAACATCAAATGAAGTGAGGAAACGCCGATTTAAATTAATTCAAGTTGGACTATATGATATAAGCGATTTGATACTCACAAGCTCTTGTACAGTTTTAATTACTCAACCTAAAATGAGATTTACTTATTCTGATGAGATCAGAGGAATTATCTCCATCAAAGAATCAAGCCCTCATCACAGATCACTATTAAAGCAATTATGTTGAGTGAATAACAATCTTAAATTGGTGTTTCCAATTGAATAATTACAAACAAAATTGTACTGTGTATATTGCTTGACGACAGAATCGCACTCAAACTCACACAACACAAATATTTAGAAAAAGAGTGCTTGATCACAAATGATCTGGTAAAAGGCTTTATATAGGATTCAATAGAAAGATCTAGAGGTAAATTCTAGAATTCAAAGGAATCACTAGAACTTTCTCGTATATATTTTATAATATTAATTCTCATATCCAATGGCATTTTGCACTTATTTGGATTTTAATTTAATATATATTCCGCTTTAATTTAGATACGTAGGTAAATTACTTTAATTGTTTTTCTGAATAAACCATTTTAGTGTGGAAATATAATATAGAAGTTTTCTTATAAATACCCAAGTCCAAATTTTTTTTTGCAAAAATACTATATCTTTTCAAATTCTGCAAAAAATATCAAATTTTTGAAAATATTTGCAAAAATAATGTTTGCAACCACATGCAACCATACTTGTAATTCATGCGCCGCTAATTAATTGAAGTTGCATCTCGTTATATCTAGTTGTAGATCATTTTTGCAAATATTTTCTAAAACTTTATTATTTTTGCAAATATTTTTAAAAATAGTAAAATCGTAGCAGCAACTGTGCCTTGCTACAACCAAATTTTTTCCTACATCGCCAACAGCAAGCCTCTCCATTTCTTCTCCACACAAAGGGGATCTATCCACCGAAAATAGTTACAACATCGATCTAGACATGTCCAGAATCTTTGCCTAACATTTGCGGTGGTCCACGCCGTTTGTTGAGCCGCCCATTTCCTACAGAAGCACTTTCTGGCCATGGATTTTTCACCAAGAAAGATGTAGATATATGGGGGTGTGTGTGTGTGTCTGACTATGTATAAGTCTTAGGGTTATTATGTTTATAATGAGGATAAACATCGATTAGAGCCGTTAGAGTTAGGAAATTACAGCAATAACACCCCCCCCCACACAGTTAAAGTTAACGGTCAAATATAACGGGAGGCGGTCAAAGGGCGCAAATCGAAGCTAGATTAAAACAATGGGTTGTGTTCTGCAAAAAAAAAAATACTTTAAGACCAAAACGAAAAAACGGTATAACATAGTGGGTGCAAAGTGTCATTTACTCTAAAAAAAACTTAAAAAAAGTGGTACTTTTGCTAAATTCACTATAATTATACTATACAAAAATAAAAATTATATGCGGCATATATAATGCAAAAATTTTGCTAGCCGGGATAGCGGGGGTTACCATTATACATCCCTAACTTTTAACGGATCAGTTGGCCACAGAAGAAATTCTTATTAATTTTAAACTGAAATTTTTGATCTGAACAAAATAACTACTAAATTTTGAAATCCAGGAAATCCAGCTAGAGGGAGCTCACATACTAAATTCTGAACAAAAATGTTCAGATATCAACACTACACCATATATGGTCTACTGCAACATCCTAAAGCGATGTTGCCACTTGAAATGTAGCCTTAGGTGGCCAAAATTGAAAAAAAATGATGTATGGCAACATCGAGGCATGTTGTTGCCATTTATGTTGCCTTAGATGCTGGAGAAAACCTCAATGCCAACAAATCTCCCCCTGTTGCCTTAGAGACCTGAAAATTAACTCAAAAAAGTGGGGCAAAAGACCCGCCCTTTGTATTTTTTAACTGCCGCCCACTTATCCAAGTTATTCAACTTAGAGAAAAAACCCGCTCAACAAATAAAAATGTTAAGCTCTCTTTCTCTATTACCCAAAAATTATTCTATCTTCCATTCATATCTCTCTCTTATATTCATATTTCTCGCTTACACTAATATCTCTCCGGGCTCATCTCTCTCTCGACTCATCTCTCTCCTGGCTCATCTCTATCCGATCTTTTATATCTACGCTGTTCTCTCTTCGTCCATCTCAACTTAGAGGTAAACACATTCTTTCTTTTACTTCATCAGTTTAATTTGGGGTTTTACGAACCCTAATTTGTTAAATTTGTTTTAGTTTGTGTTCATCTCTTTGTGGTTATAATTAAAGCTGGGGATTTGATGAACCCTAATTATACTGGGATTTTAGATATTTAAGTTGGAGACTTACAAACCCTAATTTTGTGATTTACTTCATCGGTTTAATTTGGGGATGTGTTGATTTATAAATGTAAGTCTGTTTAACATATGTTGATTTTTCCGGGCATGTTCGTCCATAAACCTAATTTGTTAAGTATATGTTTTAATTTTGGGGGTTTTAGTCCTATACTAGTGCTCTGTTTTATTGGTTCCTTATGGCTGAGTCTCAACCCTTTAGGAAACCACTGCTCCTTGGCTCAATGGAAGTGAATTAAATCTTCAATAGTTTCTAAAAGTCCGCATTGTTTTTCACATATATGCAAATTTTATATATTCGATTCAGTTTTGGATTTTATCTTTATAGGTCCTAGCATACAAAAATTGTTGTTTCAGATTTGAATTCTGCATTTGTTTTCTTAAAGGACCTGGTTGTTTATCAATTTACGGTGCAGCTGTTGAGTTGTGACCTCTTAGATTCGACAAAAATGGTGGCCTTAACTACAACCCCATTCTTTGAAAAAAGGTGTTTTTATTGGTTGTGGAGTTTATATATGTTTTTGCATTTTCTAAAATTTATTTATTTTTGTTCAGAAAGTTAAAATTGATCTGAAATTTGTATTGCAATGTCAAATACTATTACTCATGCAGAAGCGAATTTGCTCTTTGTGGAGTCTCTCAGTTGGAGTTGGTTTTTCCGATACTAATACATGATCCGATCTAGATATAATGGATGATTAATTTATTGGTAATTATTTATGCTTATAGGTGGGAGATATCTCCATCGATGATTATAAGTTATCTTACTATGTGATGTCTATTTATGTAGCGGAGGATACAAAGGTATCCACAATGGCAAAGCCCTGATTTTTATATATCAAGAGAGGTAGTATATATGTAACCAAACCACTGCATTTTATATTTCTTATTCTATTGTATGTGCAAGCAGAGCTTATACATTATCGAAATAAAGATACATCTAAAAACCCTTTTATTAATCTGAAAGGCTTCATAATATGCTCCCCTTCATGATTTACATTTCTGTTTTAAATTTTGAGTCTACTAAGACTGAGACAAATTATATTTATAAGCTGATTATACCCTAGATAACAATGATTAACTTTGTATCAAATGAGCTTACAAATTGCAGGTTGGTAATCTAGAAATTGATAAACTTCTTTTACTTTCCTTGAAATCTTCCCTGGGAAATATAAAATAATTTTCTTCCACTCAAGTCATATTATAATATCACAAACATATCAACTTGAAGAGGTAGGCTGACATAAGTTAATATTGTATTCTTTATCTACTGTCATCCCTGTACATTCAAAAAACCTTTGGTTTAATACTTTTTCATATGGTCAGGTCAACAAGGTATGGACGGAGTTGGAAGGGTACATAAAGAAGCTTGTACATGCTGAAGTATATGTTGAGTCTAAAGAAGAAGGCAATGTGGAAGGAGCAAGTGCAATGAACAGAACTAGTTTTCTTGGTCTCACTGGTGCTAAGGTAGATACAATAGACTAGTGTAATGAAAATATTAATGAACTAATTCACAAATTAGAAACTGAACAGAAAGCAACTCTTAAAGAAAAATAATTAGCTTCAGCTCTTGTTTTCTTTAGCAGTAGGGAAACTACCGCATCTGCAGGTCAAAACCTACATTCTCGTATGGTTGACACCTGGACTGTTGTAAATGCTCCTGAATCCTGTCTACTTATATGGACTAATCTCAGAGCATTCTGTATATTTGCCAGAAGATGCACCTGGGTGGCTATTGTCGTTAGCAGGTTTCTGTCCTATATAAAAGTAAGAATGTTGTCTTATGTATCTAATATTGTCTTGCTATCTTATAGACATTAAATCTTACTGCAGTGGTTATAAACTAATTAGCACATTGCATGGTTTAATTCACTGTTAAACTGCAATAAGCAAATTACTGATTGCTAATATGTTCAATAATTAGGGTCAAGCTTGCTACGTGATCTGCATAGACTTCTTACCAAGTCTTTGAGTCAGCTTGGCTCCTAGAGTTGGAACCTGAAAGACCTGAAAGATCAGTACTTAGAAAGTTTGAATGAAAAGACCCGAGATCAACTTGCTCAAGAGATGGAAGAAAAAATGGATCAAAAGGTTAGGGAGAATGTAAAGGCACTGGTGTCCAAGTTGGCAGAAAAGAATCCAGATCAACCTCAAGATTGATATTGAAGACCTCGGTGTCGAGCCGACATAAGATGCCTCTGCAAGTGGAGCCAACACCGCCAACACGGAAACTACTTGATTTGATCCTTGATGTACTTAAAAAATCTAACCATATATTGCAAATTTTCACTTGTAATGTAATTATGACTTGAGAATTTATGAACTTGAACTGCTATTTCAGTAGGATGGTTAGATTATGATTGTTGCAAAACTTGGGTGAATAATTTATGGTTAAATCAGAATTTGCAATTGGTTGGCTTGATTTGTTTTGGGATGTTTCCTATTAAATCAAAATTTGTTGTTGCAGAGTGAGTAAGATGTTGCTTTTGGATTAATGGCAACATCACACCTGTGTTGCTGAAAAAGGAACTGTGTCGCCATATATTTAATGGCAACACCCTCTTTGATGTTGCTATTAGAAAAACAATGTAGCCATAGACACCTAACACCACAATTTTTGGGTGTTGCCATAGCTTGTTAAAATATGTTGGCTTATGCTCTAAGGCTACAAGGCGATATCCAACACCCACTATTTTGACAAAAATGTTGCCTTAAACCTTATGACAACATTTTTCAGCATTTTTAACACTTTTTTTGGGTGTTGCCGTAGGCCATATATGGTGTAGTGCAAAGAGGATGAAGAATCTGAATCAAGAAGTTTACTCTCTGTGGAAAAACCAGGCTGGATAGGCTCAGGTACCTCACATTTACTACTTAACATGAGAGACACCACGGCCATGCTTGGTCTGTCTTCTGGGAACGGTTGTACACACAATAGTGCAATTTGAATAGTGCGATACACGTCGAAGTGATTGCACCACGCTAGGATGACATCATCAATTATGTCCAGAAACTTTTCCTCTTTGTAGAGTCTCCAAGCCTAAATGAATAATTCAATATGATACATTAAAAGATGTTGTATCATGAAATATTAGCAGTATTCTAAAAGTCTCAGTGTTCAATCCACTTGTTAAATGCTTATTGTAGACATTTATCGATTCATTAATAGAACCATAAGCCAGCTTAAAATCGAATCATTAGAGCAAATACGGAGTATGCTAAAGTTTATAAGTTGTAGTCACTTTGTTCAAAAGTAATACTCAATATTTATAGTACTATTTGCTAGAGGTTGAGTTGGGTGTTGGCCTCCAATCTCACTATTTAGAAGCAAAAAACCTCTATTGTCATTTTCAGAAAAAATGACCCCAACTGTCACTTCAACGCAACTTCGTGTTGTGTTTATAGAAACGCAACTGAGCTGAAAATGCAACTTCAAGTTGTGCTTTCTTCATAAAAATCAAAACGCAACTTTAAGTTATTACATATTCACATTAGCAGAATTATTACATAGTTACATAGATAAAAGTACTTTTTTAACTGAGTTAAGTGTTGGGCCGTGCATACCCATCAACTCCATGTTAGTATGATATTGTCCGTCTCGCCCGTGGTCAACTCCGGACGAGTTTGTTTTTGGACTCCTCCCAAAAGGTCTCATATTAATGGAGTTGTTTTGACGGGTTATAATTAAGACGAATCTTCTTTATGTTTATGACGTGGGACTTGGGTTAGACACCCACTTAACAATAAAGTACTTATATCTTCTACTAAAAAAATTCAATAGTGTGCATGGAATCTAACATCATATAATGATTGTATGACAATACTCTGTTCTAGACAGAGTATAATTCAAACTAGCTAGTGAATTAAAATAACTATCTTGGTATCTTTTCCAACAACATAATGATCATTTTGCGTTACTAAAATACTCTTAATATATGTTTCATCAGAACATAAGTAAATCAAGAAAATTACCATGTAAACAGGTCCAAAGCCGCCCTCTCCAAGCTTATTGTTTTCCGAGAAATTGTTGGTTGCTTCAGCAATTGTTACCAAGTAAAACAATGGTAGTTCCAGACCTTTCTTCTCACTATTATGTGTTGATTCACCTTGTACCTTAAATCTACGTTTTCCTGACAAATGGGGAACAAAACGACACTCAAATACTTGTAATGACATATATAGATATAACAAATTACAATATTTTCCTACATGATGAAAGTCACTGGTGTGCTGAGAAGCTAAAGAGTTACTAATATCAGTAAATTATTGGCATACCTTTTTTTTCTCAGAGTTTGTTTTCGATTCACAGTTGATATAAACAGGCTTAGGAATATTGTTACCACTAATACAGCAATGATAATAATCCATAGCGGCTTCTTTGCTCTTCCAATCATGCTTCTTCCTGTGCATATAAAATTTTAGAACATAATAATAATCTGAACTGATATTATAAACATTAAGTGGACTAATTTTACTCACCTAATTCTCCAGCAGCCCTTCTTACATAAAGATCTTGAACATTTCCCAGATATTCTCTGATATCAAGCAGGTCACCGAACCACAATAAGCATCCACTTCCACCTTCTTTTACATCGATATTTCCATATGCTGTGCATGAACAGTTCTTCAAGCACTTAGCTGCACATTCCTCTAGGGTCAGACTTCGATCAAACCATGAATTTTGAGTGTCTGGAAATTTGAGATTGGAGTAACTCTGAAAACTATCTTCATTCCCACACAACAACTTAGATTTGCGAACACAACCATCAGAATGATCTGCTAACCTCCATTTTTCTGAAAATTTTGGCTCAAACCCATCCAAACACCCACAGATGTCACGTCCATAAGTTTTCTCAGTAATGTTACAAATACCATATGCCCCACATAAAGCAAAGTCGTCGCATTTATCTGTTGGTAGAGTCACAGTGTTATCCCAACCTTGCATATTGTTAGTCCAGGTAAGAATTTTTAGATCTCCGTCTGAATTTAAGATCATTCTCATCGCAGCAGAACTATTGAGAAGTTTAAACATGTAATACAAATCCTTTTCGTCAGACACAACATCATATGTGAAAACCATATTCTGCATCAAATTAGACTTGCCACCAAACTGAACACCATTCCATGGTCCAAACCTGAATCTCATAGCTGAACCTTTCCATACAACTCGCTGTGGATATCCTTTTAGATAGACTCCATATGTGTAATTGCCTGGAGATGGATCATCCGGGCTTTTCCAGGATATGAGATACCTTTCTAAGTGTTTCACCAAGTCCCAGCCAAACTTCATGCCTGGTAGAATAGTATCACCAAGGTGATCAAAACTCTGCCAGAGGAAATCTTCAGGATAACTGTCATTTGCATACCTGATCACAAGATTTCCTGTATCTAACAGTTGCGCCACAGGACTCATCACAGTATTTGATGAGTTGGATGACCAAATTATTTTATTGTCACCATTAGTGAGTACCAAATTTCCATTAGCGTCAAACATGAGCACGCCTGATGTATCAGCAAGTGGCGTGTCTCTATTAGCAACCCAGACAACAGTCAGATTGGCTATATTTTTGTACCATATGCCCAAGAACCGACTCTTTAAATTACCAGGGGTAAAGAATCCCATTTGAAAAGTTTCTTTAGCCGACATGATGGTGCTGTTATCATCGTCTCTAATGGTTTGATTAACAGTTATAGTATCAATTGCATTTGCCATATTTGTAAAGGTGAAAAGCATCAAACTGGAGCAAAACAGAATGAAGTAAGTGCTTTCCATTGATCAGGTATAGTTGTTGTATCTACAAATATATACTAAAAGAATAACGTTTAATAGCTTTCCATTGATACAACATACGTTCTTGCATGCACATCTCAATCTCGTCAATGTTAGTTTAACTATTATGTAATCAAGTTAGCGGATAAAAGTCATGAATGCTACCAATATTCTAATCTCTGATTGTCCATCGTCGAATGCTACAATAATTAAAGACTAATGTATTGACCTGGACTCTGCTTTATTTATCTTAAGTAGCCAAGAGACTATCAACTTCCTGTTCTTAATTTCTGACAGCTGACATGGATGTTCATGTCAGCATCCTTCAACAACCATTTATTTACTGCATCTATCTATCTATTGCCTAAAGGACAGAGTTTATTATATTAATCACATTTCATATTTCTTAAAAAAATTAAACTATCTTCTGAAACATTTCCAGATTCATCATACAAGTATGGATCGTCAACATACTAATTTACAGATTCCCAGCTTCAGTTCTCAAAGACCGGAACCTCCATTCACGTACTTTTCCCGTACAGGTAACTGAAGTCGTATAAGGACCATGTTTCCAATATAAACAGAGTAAGATAAACTTTAATAGTGATAATCATTGTTATCTAAATTCTATGGAGTAGGACTGACAAATATTCTTCTTATCATCAATATTTTATAATCAACCCTTTTAACCCTCAAAGTTTAGGGTGGTTTACCGATGCGGCCTCGATGTTTTAAATCAACCGAATCAACCCTCCAAGTATCCGATATGTTCCTTTTAACCCTCATTACCGGTATGAATACAAAAAACAGTATAATAACAGAGGGTAATATGTGTAGAAATAAACTATAAAACTGATGACTTCAAATTAAACAAGATGAATATATATGTACAAGAGCAAATGAACTCCAAAGACTACATTGTATTTCTCCTGATATATTAAAAGAGATACATCACATAATATATAAAGGCTACCCAACAAAGTGATAGCAACTAACTAGTGTCCACCTGAAACTAAACTCTACTACTCCATGATCCTAAAAACACTCATTACTAATCCAATACTCTCCCACAATTTCTCTAACTTATCCTCTACTAATAAAACAATTAGTGATTATACTAATTTATTTATTTCAAGTTTAAATTATTAGAATATAATTCCAACAATATGCAGGGTAAAGTCCGGGTATGTTCCTTTTAAGCCCTAAAATATACACATCGAGTAAACAGTTGAAGAAGAAGAAAAGTAGAAGAAAACTAACATCAGACAGGTAAAAACAAGTACGCAACAACTTTAAAAAAGTAGCTGTAGTTACTGGTGGTACTAGATGCATTGGTGGAGCGACGGCTCGTATATTTGTGCAGCATGGTGCAAAGGTGGTGATTGCTGGTCGTCAAGACGAACTAGGCCGATCTCTATGAAAAGATCAAGACGATCTTTCTTATTTTCACCGTGATGATACTAATGAATCAGATGTACAAAATGTGGTTCATTTCACCGTGACCAAGCATGGTAAGCTTGACAATATGTTTTCTAATGCTGGCATCACAGGTTTGAATGATCCAAGAATATCAGCAACAACATAGTCTGCTTTCATTCCAGGCCGGCAAATCTCCGATAATATACTACTCGCTCAAGAATTATTCAGGGGCTATACGAGAGACACTGGTACATCTAAATGTGCTCTTAAAATTGATTTACACAAGGTATTTGACTGAATACATTGGGATTTCATTTTTGCAGCTATGGCTCATATGAATTTCCCTTCTCTTTTTGTGTCTTGGGTTCGTGCCTGTGTCACCACTGCCATGTTTTCTATCAAGGTTAATGGGGCTTCTTGTGGTTATTTTAAAGGGGCAAAGGGCATCCGTTAAGGGGACCCTGACGCGAGTAAGTTATACAAATGTAGCTGATGCTTCTTCTCTGGAGGAAAAATCTATCTTTTATTGATATTTCTCTCCAAAGGGTTTTACAGACTTTATAATAAACTGATTACATTAATAAGCTGCATCCTACAACTTCTCAACTTCCCTGCAACTTCTCCACTTCTCCGTAACGTACATAACTTTCTCAAATATCTCCAGTACATTGAAACTTATTCAAAAACATTTTACTACCTAATAATTAGTTTATTTTAAACACAAGTTTAGATTAATATAAAATTAATTCCAACAGACCCTGTGTCTCCTTATCTATTCACAATTGGCGCCATGCATGTTTTCTCATGTATTCTAAATGATTCTCCCCCATTATTCAAATTTCATTGGAGATGTAAGGAGCTACGCTTAACGCACCTATTTTTTGCCGATGATGTGTTGTTATTTTCTCATGGTGATGTTGATTCTATTTCTCATCTGATGAGCAGCTTGGAAAGGTTTGGAAACTTAAGTGGCCTCACTGCTAGCATTAACAAAAGCACCAGTTTCTTTTGCAACTGTGAGCCGGAGACTATTGAATGGTTCGATCTTAATTATTCCATGCCTAGGGGTCTGCTGCCTGTCAAGTTTCTTGGAGTGCCACTTATTTCTTCGAAGTTATGCATAAATGATTGTATTCTCTTAGTGGACCGAATCACTGCAAGAATCATGACTTGGACTTCTTTGTTACTATCTTATATGGGACGTTTGAGGCTGATTGAAGTGGTTTTGCTTAGCATTCAGAATTTTTGGACTCGTCATTTTGTCTTACCAAAGAAGGTGCATAAATTAATCCAGCAGCTCCTAACTCGTTTTTTATGGCAGGGTAATGTGACTTCTATAGGCGGTGCAAAGGTTTCTTGGGTGAATTTATGTCTTCCAAAAGAGGAAGGAGGTCTGGGTTTGAAAAAACCGGAGGAGTGGAATTATGCTCAAATTATTTTACACTTATGGTCAGTTGTTATTCAGAAGGGCTCTTTGTGGTCTAACTGGGTGATTAACAGTGTCTTTAGGGGGCGCAATTTCTGGGTAGTTCCTATCCCTACGGACTGTTCATGGATTTGGCGAAAAGTTTTAAAGCTTCGAACTTTGGCTAAACGATTTATTCTCTACAAGCTGGGCAATGGTATTAGCACTTCTATTTGGTTTGATCCTTGGTGGAAACATAATTGTCTTGCTACATATTTGACTGATCCTATTATAAGGGCTGTTGGTTCCACTCCGAATGCAACTGTTTTCACTATTATTTGCTTTGGGGAATGGCGTCTGCCCAGGGGGAACTCACAGCATCACCACTCTAATCATGCTTTGGTTACATGGCTGCGTGA
Organism: Daucus carota subsp. sativus; assembly: GCF_001625215.2. Lineage (NCBI taxonomy): Eukaryota > Viridiplantae > Streptophyta > Magnoliopsida > Apiales > Apiaceae > Daucus > Daucus carota. The sequence goes on from NC_030386.2 coordinate 13,657,504, forward strand.
TTTTGATTACCCTTTATTTGATTTAGACCAAGCTGATCAGATAAGTTGGGAGGGTGTTAAACCAAACCATGTCACCACTCGAGTTATATGGGATTCAATTCGCATCAGGGGTAAGAGTTGCACCTGGTCTGCTGGGGTCTGGTGTAAGTTAAAAATCACTAGATTTTGTTTCCTGTCTTGGCTGTTGTGTTTTGATAAGGTGGTTACTAGATCTGTTTTGTATGATCGTCACGTCATTTCTGATAACAGCTGCATTTTTTGTGTTGGAGGGCTTGAAACAGCTCGTCACCTTTTTATTAACTGCCTGTATGCTAGACTGATTCACCGGGTTTATTTGAGCGAGACTCACGGGATTACTATGGATTATTCTATGGATTGGAAGGGCTGGGTTCTTTATTTTTTGGCTATAGCTGATGCACCTCAGAGGCAGATTTTGCTTTTATATCTACAAGTTTTTTCTTATCATCTATGGAGGGAACGTAATGCAAGGCTTCATGGGGGAGGCAGTTTTGGTCCAAGGAAATTGCTAACAGGAATCATGGTTGATATGTGTGGCAGGGCTGCAGCTTCTACTTGGTTATCTAGACTCATTTCTAGTAGGCCTATTATATGTACATGGTTAATTTGATGTAAATCTTTTAGTTAGTTGCTGCTTTGTTGGTAGTCGATAGGCTATGATTGGGGTCTTTTTTTCCCATGCCAGTGAGCTTGCTTCTTTCTATCTATAATCTCATACCCTGAGATTGTTTATAGAAAATTTTTGTGGCTACCAATATTCTAATCTCTGATTGTCCATCGTCGAATGCTACAATAATTAAAGACTAATGTATTGACCTGGACTCTGCTTTATTTATCTTAAGTAGCCAAGAGACTATCAACTTCCTGTTCTTAATTTCTGACAGCTGAAATGGATGTTCATGTCAGCATCCTTCAACAACCATTTATTTACTGCATCTATCTATCTATTGCCTAAAGGACAGAGTTTATTATATTAATCACATTTCATATTTCTTAAAAAAATTAAACTATCTTCTGAAACATTTCCAGATTCATCATACAAGTATGGATCGTCAACATACTAATTTACAGATTCCCAGCTTCAGTTCTCAAAGACCGGAACCTCCATTCACGTACTTTTCCCGTACAGGTAACTGAAGTCGTATAAGGACCATGTTTCCAATATAAACAGAGTAAGATAAACTTTAATAGTGATAATCATTGTTATCTAAATTCTATGGAGTAGGACTGACAAATATTCTTCTTATCATCAATATTTTATAATCAACCCTTTTAACCCTCAAAGTTTAGGGTGGTTTACCGATGCGGCCTCGATGTTTTAAATCAACCGAATCAACCCTCCAAGTATCCGATATGTTCCTTTTAACCCTCATTACCGGTATGAATACAAAAAACAGTATAATAACAGAGGGTAATATGTGTAGAAATAAACTATAAAACTGATGACTTCAAATTAAACAAGATGAATATATATGTACAAGAGCAAATGAACTCCAAAGACTACATTGTATTTCTCCTGATATATTAAAAGAGATACATCACATAATATATAAAGGCTACCCAACAAAGTGATAGCAACTAACTAGTGTCCACCTGAAACTAAACTCTACTACTCCATGATCCTAAAAACACTCATTACTAATCCAATACTCTCCCACAATTTCTCTAACTTATCCTCTACTAATAAAACAATTAGTGATTATACTAATTTATTTATTTCAAGTTTAGATTATTAGAATATAATTCCAACAATATGCAGGGTAAAGTCCGGGTGTTCCTTTTAAGCCCTAAAATATACACATCGAGTAAACAGTTGAAGAAGAAGAAAAGTAGAAGAAAACTAACATCAGACAGGTAAAAACAAGTACGCAACAACTTTAAAAAAGTAGCTGTAGTTACTGGTGGTACCAGATGCATTGGTGGAGCGACGGCCCGTATATTTGTGCAGCATGGTGCAAAGGTGGTGATTGCTGGTCGTCAAGACGAACTAGGCCGATCTCTATGAAAAGATCAAGACGATCTTTCTTATTTTCACCGTGATGATACTAATGAATCAGATGTACAAAATTTGGTTCATTTCACCGTGACCAAGCATGGTAAGCTTGACAATATGTTTGCTAATGCTGGCATCACAGGTTTGAATGATCCAAGAATATCAGCAACAACATAGTCTGCTTTCATTCCAGGCCGGCAAATCTCCGATAATATACTACTCGCTCAAGAATTATTCAGGGGCTATACGAGAGACACTGGTACATCTAAATGTGCTCTTAAAATTGATTTACACAAGGTATTTGACTGAATACATTGGGATTTCATTTTTGCAGCTATGGCTCATATGAATTTCCCTTCTCTTTTTGTGTCTTGGGTTCGTGCCTGTGTCACCACTGCCATGTTTTCTATCAAGGTTAATGGGGCTTCTTGTGGTTATTTTAAAGGGGCAAAGGGCATCCGTTAAGGGGACCCTGACGCGAGTAAGTTATACAAATGTAGCTGATGCTTCTTCTCTGGAGGAAAAATCTATCTTTTATTGATATTTCTCTCCAAAGGGTTTTACAGACTTTATAATAAACTGATTACATTAATAAGCTGCATCCTACAACTTCTCAACTTCCCTGCAACTTCTCCACTTCTCCGTAACGTACATAACTTTCTCAAATATCTCCAGTACATTGAAACTTATTCAAAAACATTTTACTACCTAATAATTAGTTTATTTTAAACACAAGTTTAGATTAATATAAAATTAATTCCAACAGACCCTGTGTCTCCTTATCTATTCACAATTGGCGCCATGCATGTTTTCTCATGTATTCTAAATGATTCTCCCCCATTATTCAAATTTCATTGGAGATGTAAGGAGCTACGCTTAACGCACCTATTTTTTGCCGATGATGTGTTGTTATTTTCTCATGGTGATGTTGATTCTATTTCTCATCTGATGAGCAGCTTGGAAAGGTTTGGAAACTTAAGTGGCCTCACTGCTAGCATTAACAAAAGCACCAGTTTCTTTTGCAACTGTGAGCCGGAGACTATTGAATGGTTCGATCTTAATTATTCCATGCCTAGGGGTCTGCTGCCTGTCAAGTTTCTTGGAGTGCCACTTATTTCTTCGAAGTTATGCATAAATGATTGTATTCTCTTAGTGGACCGAATCACTGCAAGAATCATGACTTGGACTTCTTTGTTACTATCTTATATGGGACGTTTGAGGCTGATTGAAGTGGTTTTGCTTAGCATTCAGAATTTTTGGACTCGTCATTTTGTCTTACCAAAGAAGGTGCATAAATTAATCCAGCAGCTCCTAACTCATTTTTTATGGCAGGGTAATGTGACTTCTATAGGCGGTGCAAAGGTTTCTTGGGTGAATTTATGTCTTCCAAAAGAGGAAGGAGGTCTGGGTTTGAAAAAACCGGAGGAGTGGAATTATGCTCAAATTATTTTACACTTATGGTCAGTTGTTATTCAGAAGGGCTCTTTGTGGTCTAACTGGGTGATTAACAGTGTCTTTAGGGGGCGCAATTTCTGGGTAGTTCCTATCCCTACGGACTGTTCATGGATTTGGCGAAAAGTTTTAAAGCTTCGAACTTTGGCTAAACGATTTATTCTCTACAAGCTGGGCAATGGTATTAGCACTTCTATTTGGTTTGATCCTTGGTGGAAACATAATTGTCTTGCTACATATTTGACTGATCCTATTATAAGGGCTGTTGGTTCCACTCCGAATGCAACTGTTTTCACTATTATTTGCTTTGGGGAATGGCGTCTGCCCAGGGGGAACTCACAGCATCACCACTCTAATCATGCTTTGGTTACATGGCTGCGTGATTTTGATTACCCTTTATTTGATTTAGACCAAGCTGATCAGATAAGTTGGGAGGGTGTTAAACCAAACCATGTCACCACTCGAGTTATATGGGATTCAATTCGCATCAGGGGTAAGAGTTGCACCTGGTCTGCTGGGGTCTGGTGTAAGTTAAAAATCACTAGATTTTGTTTCCTGTCTTGGCTGTTGTGTTTTGATAAGGTGGTTACTAGATCTGTTTTGTATGATCGTCACGTCATTTCTGATAACAGCTGCATTTTTTGTGTTGGAGGGCTTGAAACAGCTCGTCACCTTTTTATTAACTGCCTGTATGCTAGACTGATTCACCGGGTTTATTTGAGCGAGACTCACGGGATTACTATGGATTATTCTATGGATTGGAAGGGCTGGGTTCTTTATTTTTTGGCTATAGCTGATGCACCTCAGAGGCAGATTTTGCTTTTATATCTACAAGTTTTTTCTTATCATCTATGGAGGGAACGTAATGCAAGGCTTCATGGGGGAGGCAGTTTTGGTCCAAGGAAATTGCTAACAGGAATCATGGTTGATATGTGTGGCAGGGCTGCAGCTTCTACTTGGTTATCTAGACTCATTTCTAGTAGGCCTATTATATGTACATGGTTAATTTGATGTAAATCTTTTAGTTAGTTGCTGCTTTGTTGGTAGTCGATAGGCTATGATTGGGGTCTTTTTTTCCCATGCCAGTGAGCTTGCTTCTTTCTATCTATAATCTCATACCCTGAGATTGTTTATAGAAAATTTTTGTGGCTACCAATATTCTAATCTCTGATTGTCCATCGTCGAATGCTACAATAATTAAAGACTAATGTATTGACCTGGACTCTGCTTTATTTATCTTAAGTAGCCAAGAGACTATCAACTTCCTGTTCTTAATTTCTGACAGCTGACATGGATGTTCATGTCAGCATCCTTCAACAACCATTTATTTACTGCATCTATCTATCTATTGCCTAAAGGACAGAGTTTATTATATTAATCACATTTCATATTTCTTAAAAAAATTAAACTATCTTCTGAAACATTTCCAGATTCATCATACAAGTATGGATCGTCAACATACTAATTTACAGATTCCCAGCTTCAGTTCTCAAAGACCGGAACCTCCATTCACGTACTTTTCCCGTACAGGTAACTGAAGTCGTATAAGGACCATGTTTCCAATATAAACAGAGTAAGATAAACTTTAATAGTGATAATCATTGTTATCTAAATTCTATGGAGTAGGACTGACAAATATTCTTCTTATCATCAATATTTTATAATCAACCCTTTTAACCCTCAAAGTTTAGGGTGGTTTACCGATGCGGCCTCGATGTTTTAAATCAACCGAATCAACCCTCCAAGTATCCGATATGTTCCTTTTAACCCTCATTACCGGTATGAATACAAAAAACAGTATAATAACAGAGGGTAATATGTGTAGAAATAAACTATAAAACTGATGACTTCAAATTAAACAAGATGAATATATATGTACAAGAGCAAATGAACTCCAAAGACTACATTGTATTTCTCCTGATATATTAAAAGAGATACATCACATAATATATAAAGGCTACCCAACAAAGTGATAGCAACTAACTAGTGTCCACCTGAAACTAAACTCTACTACTCCATGATCCTAAAAACACTCATTACTAATCCAATACTCTCCCACAATTTCTCTAACTTATCCTCTACTAATAAAACAATTAGTGATTATACTAATTTATTTATTTCAAGTTTAGATTATTAGAATATAATTCCAACAATATGCAGGGTAAAGTCCGGGTGTTCCTTTTAAGCCCTAAAATATACACATCGAGTAAACAGTTGAAGAAGAAGAAAAGTAGAAGAAAACTAACATCAGACAGGTAAAAACAAGTACGCAACAACTTTAAAAAAGTAGCTGTAGTTACTGGTGGTACCAGATGCATTGGTGGAGCGACGGCCCGTATATTTGTGCAGCATGGTGCAAAGGTGGTGATTGCTGGTCGTCAAGACGAACTAGGCCGATCTCTATGAAAAGATCAAGACGATCTTTCTTATTTTCACCGTGATGATACTAATGAATCAGATGTACAAAATTTGGTTCATTTCACCGTGACCAAGCATGGTAAGCTTGACAATATGTTTGCTAATGCTGGCATCACAGGTTTGAATGATCCAAGAATATCAGCAACAACATAGTCTGCTTTCATTCCAGGCCGGCAAATCTCCGATAATATACTACTCGCTCAAGAATTATTCAGGGGCTATACGAGAGACACTGGTACATCTAAATGTGCTCTTAAAATTGATTTACACAAGGTATTTGACTGAATACATTGGGATTTCATTTTTGCAGCTATGGCTCATATGAATTTCCCTTCTCTTTTTGTGTCTTGGGTTCGTGCCTGTGTCACCACTGCCATGTTTTCTATCAAGGTTAATGGGGCTTCTTGTGGTTATTTTAAAGGGGCAAAGGGCATCCGTTAAGGGGACCCTGACGCGAGTAAGTTATACAAATGTAGCTGATGCTTCTTCTCTGGAGGAAAAATCTATCTTTTATTGATATTTCTCTCCAAAGGGTTTTACAGACTTTATAATAAACTGATTACATTAATAAGCTGCATCCTACAACTTCTCAACTTCCCTGCAACTTCTCCACTTCTCCGTAACGTACATAACTTTCTCAAATATCTCCAGTACATTGAAACTTATTCAAAAACATTTTACTACCTAATAATTAGTTTATTTTAAACACAAGTTTAGATTAATATAAAATTAATTCCAACAGACCCTGTGTCTCCTTATCTATTCACAATTGGCGCCATGCATGTTTTCTCATGTATTCTAAATGATTCTCCCCCATTATTCAAATTTCATTGGAGATGTAAGGAGCTACGCTTAACGCACCTATTTTTTGCCGATGATGTGTTGTTATTTTCTCATGGTGATGTTGATTCTATTTCTCATCTGATGAGCAGCTTGGAAAGGTTTGGAAACTTAAGTGGCCTCACTGCTAGCATTAACAAAAGCACCAGTTTCTTTTGCAACTGTGAGCCGGAGACTATTGAATGGTTCGATCTTAATTATTCCATGCCTAGGGGTCTGCTGCCTGTCAAGTTTCTTGGAGTGCCACTTATTTCTTCGAAGTTATGCATAAATGATTGTATTCTCTTAGTGGACCGAATCACTGCAAGAATCATGACTTGGACTTCTTTGTTACTATCTTATATGGGACGTTTGAGGCTGATTGAAGTGGTTTTGCTTAGCATTCAGAATTTTTGGACTCGTCATTTTGTCTTACCAAAGAAGGTGCATAAATTAATCCAGCAGCTCCTAACTCGTTTTTTATGGCAGGGTAATGTGACTTCTATAGGCGGTGCAAAGGTTTCTTGGGTGAATTTATGTCTTCCAAAAGAGGAAGGAGGTCTGGGTTTGAAAAAACCGGAGGAGTGGAATTATGCTCAAATTATTTTACACTTATGGTCAGTTGTTATTCAGAAGGGCTCTTTGTGGTCTAACTGGGTGATTAACAGTGTCTTTAGGGGGCGCAATTTCTGGGTAGTTCCTATCCCTACGGACTGTTCATGGATTTGGCGAAAAGTTTTAAAGCTTCGAACTTTGGCTAAACGATTTATTCTCTACAAGCTGGGCAATGGTATTAGCACTTCTATTTGGTTTGATCCTTGGTGGAAACATAATTGTCTTGCTACATATTTGACTGATCCTATTATAAGGGCTGTTGGTTCCACTCCGAATGCAACTGTTTTCACTATTATTTGCTTTGGGGAATGGCGTCTGCCCAGGGGGAACTCACAGCATCACCACTCTAATCATGCTTTGGTTACATGGCTGCGTGATTTTGATTACCCTTTATTTGATTTAGACCAAGCTGATCAGATAAGTTGGGAGGGTGTTAAACCAAACCATGTCACCACTCGAGTTATATGGGATTCAATTCGCATCAGGGGTAAGAGTTGCACCTGGTCTGCTGGGGTCTGGTGTAAGTTAAAAATCACTAGATTTTGTTTCCTGTCTTGGCTGTTGTGTTTTGATAAGGTGGTTACTAGATCAGTTTTGTATGATCGTCACGTCATTTCTGATAACAGCTGCATTTTTTGTGTTGGAGGGCTTGAAACAGCTCGTCACCTTTTTATTAACTGCCTGTATGCTAGACTGATTCACCGGGTTTATTTGAGCGAGACTCACGGGATTACTATGGATTATTCTATGGATTGGAAGGGCTGGGTTCTTTATTTTTTGGCTATAGCTGATGCACCTCAGAGGCAGATTTTGCTTTTATATCTACAAGTTTTTTCTTATCATCTATGGAGGGAACGTAATGCAAGGCTTCATGGGGGAGGCAGTTTTGGTCCAAGGAAATTGCTAACAGGAATCATGGTTGATATGTGTGGCAGGGCTGCAGCTTCTACTTGGTTATCTAGACTCATTTCTAGTAGGCCTATTATATGTACATGGTTAATTTGATGTAAATCTTTTAGTTAGTTGCTGCTTTGTTGGTAGTCGATAGGCTATGATTGGGGTCTTTTTTTCCCATGCCAGTGAGCTTGCTTCTTTCTATCTATAATCTCATACCCTGAGATTGTTTATAGAAAATTTTTGTGGCTAGCCTCTTGATCTATTGTATATTCTCTTTATATATATATATATATATATATATATATATATATATATATATATATATATATATATATATATATATATATATATATATATATCCATTTAGCAAAAAAAAAGATTTCAAGAGTGTGTTCGATACTAATGTTTTTGGTGCATTCTTGTGCGCCAAACACGCGAGTAGAGTCATGGTTCTTGCAAGAAGAGGCAGCATATTGTTCCCTATAAGTGTTGCATCAGTAGTTCATGGAGACGTGCCACATGCCTAGTGTGCTTCAAAGCATGCGGTTTTGGGTTTGGCATAGAATTTGTGTGTAGAGATGGGGAGTTACGGGGTAAGAGTTAACTGTTAATCTCCTGTGAGTCTCCAGCATCTAGCAATCAATACTAGTTAAGGTAGATTCCTCAAAAAGACAACTATCGTGAAAACCGAAACCGAGTGCACTACAACAAATCAGCCTTTTTACGACGGAAATTAAGCCTGCATTCCGTCGTAAGTTACGACGAAATTAAGCCTGCATTCTTTCAGATCCGGACCATTTTTTATTATTTTTTATTTAGGAAATCAATTTAAATAAGGAACTTACGACGAAACGTATATGTCATCGTAAGTTTGGAATATAAAAACGACACCGTACTCGGAATCAGAACATTTAAATTTTTTTCAATTCAGTGAAAAATAATAAAATAACGAACTTAAGACGGTTTTGTGTTCCGTCATAATAAGTTACGACGGATTGTAGACTGTCCGTCGTAAGTTGAGGCGCGAAGGTGTTCCGTCGTAAGTTATCCGTCGTAAATACCCTGTTTTGTTGTAGTGGTGTGTAAATATTATAGACAGAATTAGACAAGCAAAGCTCTGTTTTTATCCTTGCCATCTGTGTAGGTCTGATGGTTGTCTATTTTTAAGACTTTAAAATGTTTTCATCTATTTAAACACACACACATTCAGCACATATATTTAATTGCTGATATGAATTAATGTACGTAGATACCGGGAATGATCGTGGAAATGCCTACCGTGCTTCAAATTTCATAGAGATATCATCTTTTTAATTCATAAGATCTTGGTATGAAACCTTGAGATACTGGTTATCTTGCAATTCCAGGACATGATCATGGAACTGTTTTGAGTTCCCACGTCGATAACAGATAAAGGCAACACATGATGGGATACTAAGGGGTAGAAGAACAAGGGGAGTATGATTTTCTTGTTCAATGAGACCTTTACGGACAAGAAGGCAATTGCAGAGCTTGAATACCTCCACAAAACTATAAATTTCCAACAACTGAAAAAACATTGAGTTTTGAAAACTTACCTTGTCTAGGCATTTCCGCGATCTTACTGTGCTTCAAAGCATCAGGTCTTACGAATTGTTAGGAATATGTAATGCTTGATGATACAAAGTATTTTATTCTTACTTAGAATAAAATTGCATGTAGCTGATCAATTGATGGCATGCTAAGGCAGTATCAATTGATCAGATTGACCCATCAACGGCTGATGAGGTACTGTAACAAAGCCAGAGTATCTTAGCAGTTGATGTAATAATAATGTGTACTTTTAGATTAGCAGTTGATCTATCAATGGATGTATAGATAGGGTGACATAATTGTAAATATGAGAAGTCATGTAATCTATTTAAGTGAAGTGAAGATCGATCGCTAATCATGAAGTATCAATGGCTAATTGGAAGAAAGATTATCAACCGCTAAATCAACACCATTATCCCATAATTCAAATAAGACTATCAACCGCTATTTCAGAAAAGTATCAACTGGTAATATTAGCAGTTGATGATTAGCAGTTGACAACAACAAGTCAAGATAAAGACAAAGAGCACATGGGTTGATGTGACAGATGTTGCACCAGTTTTGGAAGCTAAACCAAAAGGAGTTTACTCAAATATTGAGAACCTCGAAGCCTACCATTTCTGGCAAAGCAACAAGAATTTCAAGCTGCCAAATGCAGTATCAATTCCAAGAAATTCTATATTTGTACTAGCTAGAAAGTGAGTAGGAAAATACTTTTACAGACTAGTTTTGTTTGTAGTAGTATACATTCACTTTGTAATTTACATTTCAAAGTATCCAAACACCAAGAACTGAAGAGCAAAGCACTAGAGAAAGTTAGCAAGAAATTGTAAGCTTCTGCTCTTCATTCTTTTGTAAGCAGCCAAGTATTTTTACTTGGAAGGTTCTTGATATAAAAATCTCTCAGGTGGATCAAACAATCCACCTGAAATTTTTAAGATCCTTGTTCTTTAAATTTCTGTTTTAGCTTTTATATTCTCTTTTAGTTTGAATATAATCTGTTGTGTAAAGGTTGTTGAAATTTTTGTAGATTGTTTTCAACCCCCCCCCCCCACCCCCCCCCCCCTCTACAATCTAACTTATTGTTTGCATTGTCTAAATAACACGAATTAATGTAGGTCTGATCAGGGCGGATCTAGGAATATATTCTTAGGGGGGCACCAAGCAAATTTTCTAAAAATAACTATATATTCTCATATTTTCAGGGGGGGCACTTCTATAGATTAGAATTCTATAGAATTGAACATGAACAACAACGATAAGAGCTTTAAAAAGAACCACGCATCTACCACTGCTCATGATTCTAGAAGAGTTTCCATCGATGCCGAAATGATGAGAGGCACAAATTCTCTCTCGGGTGACGTTCAGCTGGAGAGATTCCTAGCCCAGTCCGCCAACTGAAAATCACGGCATCCAAACAACCTATTCAACTAGTTCAGGAGAGGCTTCCTGTCGTGCAGGGTAGTGGTTCAAAGTCAAGGATGGTGGAAGCGAGTGGGGAAGGACAGATGGTAAGAAGATCATGATATATATATATATATATATATATATATATATATATCATATATATGTATAATATCGACGGTAAAAAGTTAGGAGCAATTGATATATGTACTTAAATTTTATTCAAAGCACCATTTATAATATAGGATTCTAAACTCGAGCAATTGATAAATGGATATTACTATTCATGACAATTTGATGTATTGTGTTAATTTGGTTGAACTTCTTTATTAACTTAAGATGCAAGTAAAGTCCTGAGTACCCAATTTTTATTTGATGTAAAATGCGAGTACAAAAAATACACATTGAACCATTATTATGATTTTTAATGTTGTATGTTTTATCTTTAGAATACTCCCGTTACTATAAAACAATCATCCTTTTTAAAAATTAGAGGATGTTTGATTCATTTTTACACTTTGAAAAACCACCTTCGTTCTACTCTCTTAGAAGAATACTTATGTGACAAACTCATTTAAATCCAACTACATTGTCTTTTTAAGGACGTTCTACAAAGTTTGAGTTGTGATTTTTCTCAATCATTTTCAATTCTTCAACTACTGACTTTCCCCAAGATTTTACTTTTGAAGCTTCCTCAAAACTTTGTGGTCCAACTCAAAAAAGTAGCTATTTGGGAGCTAAATTAAATGAGAAATTGAGAATTGGAGTATATGCATGAACATGATTGGGATTCTATAATCCCAATCCATTTCCACCCAAATATCATCGGGGATGTCGAGAATGCCATAGGAGACTCCATCGATTGTGACGGTGTTGTTGTTGTAGTTGATTGTGTCTGCCATTGTAATTTTGATTGTGATTGTAGTAGTTGTAGTTAATTTGTGTTAGATTAGAGCCCTTTTTATAGCACAAGTGTTAAGCAACTAAAAAGTCTCTACATTGAATTGTATTAGTGTTACAATCCCAAGAGTCACCCTTCCATTACCCTTGTATTGAATGCTATGAGTTACACTCCCAATATTCATACCCCTTGATTGCTTAGGAAATTGATAGGATTTTGAAATTGAAATATTATTAAGATTAATTTTATTTGATTTTGGACTTTGAATTTGATTTAAATATTGTTATTACTCATCTATTTTAATTGATTTTGAGTTTGATTTGATTTTGATATATTTTTTGAGTTTGATTTTATAAAACGTGTGAGTTTAATTTGTTATTAGCATAAATTTTAATTTGAAATATTTTGAAGATTAAACAATTTTTTAGGGAAGTTATCATTTACGGGACTGGTTTTCATCAGACGACTTGCGAATAAATGGTTGCATTTGTTATGAGTTTTCTGATATAAAACCAGTTCCGTCAAATTATTTTTTTAAAAATTTAAGCCACAAAACCGACGGACAAAAATCATAACCGACCGAGGTGACCATTGCCGTAACTCAGTAAACCGACCGATTACGTCATAACCGACCGCTAATACCATAACCAAGTGCAGAAAACCGACCGATACTGTGGTCGGTTTTGAGTTTATTAGTTTTATTTATCGATTTATTTGGCTAAGTCATGAGAATGCTCAGCGGCACCGACGAACGACGTCGTATGCGTATTATAAAACCGACCGATGACGGTCAGTTTATATTATTTTATTTTTAATTCTCGATTTATTTGGCTAAGTGCTGAGATGATGTCGTTTGTGTAATATAAAACCGACCGACGGCGGTCGGTTTTGATTATTTTATTTTTAATTCTTGATTTATTTTGGCTAAGTGCTGAGACGACGTCGTTTGTGTACTAGAAAACCGACCGAATTGTTGGTCGCTTTTGATCGGTCGGTTTTAAATGGTCGGTTTTAAATGCTGGGAAAATAGCGCACTGCTCGTTAACCGACCAGAAACAGACGGTCGGTTTTATTTTGCGACATAACCGGCCACCTGGTGGTCGGTTTTGACCGCCATTTGTTTATTTTATTATTTAAAAAACGGCGGGTAGGTACGTTTTAGCAGTGATACAACAGCGTTTTGTTAAAATAGACATAACCGACCGGTTATTTTTGACAGGCGGTCGGTTTTGTGTGAGCTAAAAAGTAAAAAACTACTCTCCACTTTCATTATACAACAAAGCTTGGAAATTATCAAATATCAAAAGAAGAAGAAGGAGAAGAAGAAAAAGAAGGAGAAGAAGAAAAAGAAGGACAAGAAGGACAAGAAAGGAAGGAATCAATTATCAAAAAAAAAGTAAGCTACTCTTCTTAATTATGATCACATTGTGATTTTTATTTATTTTGTTGAGAATAATTTGTATGCATTTTGTTTATATAAATTTCTTGGATAATTTGTAATGTGTATATGTTATGTTCATACATACGTGGTGTGTATATATATTTATGTAGATGACAAATCTTGATCAGAGTTGGATTAGTAACCGGTTGCAACGAGATAAAATTACTCTAAATTTAGAATATAGGGAAGGTGTAGAGGAATTTTTGAATTTTGCAAGCTTGAAAATGGAGGGAGGTATGATGAAATGTCCTTGCAAGCTTTGTAAAAATTTGAATTGGTTAGGGGTAGATGATGTTCGGTTTCATTTGATATCCGAGGGTATGATGGAGAGTTATACGGTATGGACTTCGCACGGAGAGGTTTCGCAAAAAAGTAAAAAGCGAAAATCATGTGAAACGCGAGAATGTCGTAGGGTAGTAGATGATCATGTTGATATCAACTCCATGTTACATGATTTTGCCGGTTCGAATCATGAATTTTATGATACCACGGGTACTACTAATGTTGAAGAAGCTCCTAATGATAGTGTTAAAGAATTTTATAAGGCGATTGTTGGAAATGGTGCTCCTATTTATCTCGGTTGCACAAAATTTACAAGGTTAAGTTTTACCGCAAAATTGTTGGAGTTCAAAAATGCGTCTAATTGTAGTGACAAAGCCTTCAACAGTTTGATTAAGATCATTATGGACGTGTTACCAAAACATCACACATTACCCGAGTCTTATTATGAGATGAAAAAGGTTATGAAAAGTTTAAGGGTGGAATATGAAAAAATTGTTTTGTGCGAGAATGATTGTATGCTATTTTATGGAGATGACAAAGATAAAATTGTGTGTGATATATGTAGTTGTAATCGATATTTGGATAAATCAAGGAAAAATGGTAAGAAAATTCCGAGAAAAATTTTAAGACATTTTCCTTTGATTCCCCGACTGCAACGGTTATATATGTCGGCACATACATCCGACCATATGAGGTATTACAAAAATCGAGAGGTCAATGAAAAAGAAATATCTCACCCTGCGGATGGAGACGAATGGAAGAATTTTGACCTCTGATATCCATCATTTGCTCAAGAAATTCGTAATGTAAGACTTGGTTTTGCGACCGATGGTTTCAACCCGTTTGGGAATACGGGTAACAAAACATATAGTGTATGACCCGTGGTAATTGTTGTGTATAATCTTCCGCCGTCCATGTGTATGAAGAGACCGTATATATTTTTGACGGATATTATACCGGGTCCGGAGAGTATTGGGAAAAATATTAATATATATCTTAGACCTCTCATTGATGAATTGAAGACATTATGGTATACCGGAGTGCAAACATATGACCAATCTCTAAAACAAAATTTTACCATGAGAGCGGCTCTTATGTGGACAATCAGTGATTTTCCTGTCATGAGTATGGTAAGTGGTTGGTCGGGGAAAGGAAAGCTTGCATGTCCAGTGTGTTTGGGAAGTGTACAGGGGTTTCAGTTAAAACATTCTGGGAAATGTTCTTTTCATGGCACTAACCGAATTTTTCTTGAACCTAATGATCCATTGCGTAAGAAGAGTAGCTTGTTTGACCATTCGGAAAAAAGGTTGTGGCGTGGACGCTTATCCGGGGAGGAAGTTAAAACTTGGATTGATAGCATAGACTTTCCACCACCCGGAAAGACTAACAAAAAGAAAAGAAGTGATGGATATGGGGTTGATCATCATTGGACTCATGCCCCGATGTTCTATGATCTCCCTTATTGGTCTTCACATAGTTTGCAACATTCCATTGATATCATGCATACCGAAAAAAATGTGTTTGAGAACATATTTTTTACCATTGTTGGGGGTAAGAAGTCAAAAGATCACCATAAGGCAAGGTCGGATTGCAAACACTTCGGTGTGTTGCCTCATTTGTGGATTGATGAAAATGGCAAAAAACCAAAAGCACCGTACTCTCTTAGTAGAAAACAACTCAAAATTCTATGTCAGTGGATTGAGTCGTTGAAACTTCCAGACGGTTATGTCTCAAATATATCTCGTTGTTGCAATGCTAAGGAGTGTAAGTTTTTTGGATTTAAATCGCATGATTGTCATATTTTCCTTCAAAAATTGTTGCCTCTATCAATTCGCGAGCTTCTACCGGGACCAATTGTGGATGCCTTGACAATGATTTCCAATTTTTTTCAAGAATTATGTTCATCCGTGATTACGACATCCGATTTGGATCTAATGACGAAATCGATTATTAGAGCTTTGTATTTATTGGAAACAATTTTTCCTCAGACTTGGTTTGATTCGATGGAGCATTTGGTAATACATTTAGCAGAAGAAATTAGACTAGCAGGACCCGCTTATTTGCATTGGATGTATCCAATTGAACGGTTATTAGGGAAATTTAAACAAAAGGTTGGTAATAAAGCGCGAGTCGAGGGTTCAATTGCCGAACGATATATGGAAGAGGAGGTTCTTAATTTTTGTTCCTTCTACTTTGCCACGGACTCAATTCATAATAAAATACGTCGCAATGAAGCTCGTTTTGATTGTGATGGCTCCGAAAAATTAGAAGTTTTTGAATATCCAATTGAATGTCTTGGTAAAGAGGGAAGTCGTTATTTGACCGATAAAGAGCGAAAGTTAGCAGAAGAATATGTATTTCTGAACTCTCCAGAAATTTATTATAATTTATTGATAATTTATTATAATTTATTATAATTTATTGATAATTTATTATAATTTATTGATAATTTATTTTAATTTATTGATAATTTATTGATAATTTATTATAATTTATTGATAATTTATTATAATTTATTTCAGGCGGTTTACAGATCGTGTTATGAGTCAACGTCTGGAGACAACACCTCAACAATTAGATTGTTACATAAAGACCCGATTTAAAGATTGGTTATTGAAAAAGGTATATATTGTTTTTTCAATTTCCTTTGAAATTTGAATTTATTTCATCAATATATTTTTAATATTTTTAGGTTGGACGAGATGATGTAAACCGACCTCTTCTTCAATATTTGTTTGAGGGACCGGCTATGCGGGTAATGACATTTGAGACTTGTAAAGTCAATGGATACAAATTTTATACGAGAACTTCTTCCGGTTCCGGTGTCATTATTAAGGGCACTTCACATGATAACAATAGTGATTATTATGGACAATTGGAGGAAATTGTCAAGCTTATTTATCAAGGAGGAAATTATGTATATTTATTCAAATGTATATGGTTTGATAGTGTCGGAAATGGTGTTGTGATTGATAAAAATAGGGTCATGACCGTGGATATTACTTCAAGATTGAAGTCGGATGAGATTTTTATTTTGGCTAGTCAAGCTTCCCAGGTTTACTATGCTCCCAGTGTATTGAATCCACATGGCAAATATTTTACGGTCGTCAAGTCTAAAAGTCGTCCGATAAGCGAATCTATCAAAATATCAAATGATATTGAAGAAGCTTATTAAGAAGATAGATCAAATGCTACTAGTGCATTCTCTATATTTGTTGATTTTGCACAATATGGTTCCTTACCATTCGTTCGACATGAAGAAGATGAACAAGAAGAAGACGACAAAGAGGAAGAAGAGGAAGAAGAGGATGAAGAAGAGGAAGAAGAAGAAGAAGAGGAAGAAGAAGACGAAGAAGAAGAAGAAGAGGAAGAAGAAGAAGAGGAAGAAGAGGAAGAAGAAGAAGAAGAGGAAGAAGAAGAGGAAGAAGAAGAAGAAGAGGAAGAGGAAGACGAAGAAGAGGAGGAAGAAGAGGAGGAAGAAGAGGAGGAAGAAGAGGAGGAAGAAGAGGAGGAAGAGGAAGAGGAAGAGGAAGAGGAAGAGGACGAAGAAGAAGAAGAGGAAGAAGAAGAAGAGGACGAAGAAGAAGAGGAGGAAGAAGAAGAGGAGGAAGAAGAGGAGGAAGAAGAAGAAGAGGAGGAAGAAGAAGAGGAGGAGGAAGAAGAGGAGGAAGAAGAAGAAGAAGAAGAAGAAGAAGAAGAAGAAGAAGAAGAAGAAGAAGAAGAAGAAGAAGAAGAAGAAGGAAGTGATGACGAGAATGAAAATAATGGGGATGGAGATGATGATTATGATGATGGATTTGATGAAATTGATTAATAAAATTGAATATTTTATGATGTTGTTGAATTTAGTACTTCAACTTTCATGAAATTATTGATTATAGATTTATTGGTTTGTTGGATGGTTGTTGGTTTGGTCGCAGGTAAAGGCAGAGAAAGGAAACAACAAAACCTTGTTTTTTTTTTGTTAAAATGCGCAGAAAACCGATCGACTAACCTTAAAACCGACCGTTATTACCATTCAAAAAGCAGAAAACCGACCAATTTGTTATATAACCGACCAAGGTTGCCATTCTAAAAAGCAGAAAACCGACCGATTTCAAATATAACCGACCGACTGTTCCATTTCTGAGACAGAAAACCGACCGCGTTAGTGTAAAACCGACCGAGTTTGCATAAATATTTTTAAAAAATCCGGTTCGCCTAATTTTCACGTTACGAAGTCACACATGTTAATTATAAACTTGACAAAGATGTTTTAATTTTTTAGACAATTTAAAAAACATTCTTATTTGTACGGATCCCCTAAACAGAAGACTGATCATATACCAGAAGTCTTATTTTGAATTACCTCGTTCACTCTTAATTATTCAAAAATAGATGTTTTATTATTTAAACGATCCAACCGTACGGATGTTAATAAAATAATCTCATCAACCTCGAGACAAAAATTTAGATGATTTCAATGAACCGAAATACACTTTCATAACCTTTTTATTGTGAAAATTTACATAAATAAAATTTTAAATTAAGAAAATATTTTTAAAAAACCCGGTTCGCCTAATTTTCACGTTACGAAGTCACACATGTTAATTATAAACTTGACTAAGATGTTTTAATTTTTTAGACAATTTAAAAAACATTCTTATATGTACGGATCCCCTAAACAGAAGACTGATCATATACCAGAAGTCTTATTTTGAATTACCTCGTTCACTCTTAATTAATCAAAAATTGATGTTTTATTATTTAAATGATCCAACCGTACGGATGTTAATAAAATAATCTCATCAACGTCGATACAAAAAATCATATGATTTCGATGAATCGAAATACACTTTTATTATTACTATATATAAACAAAATATTAAATTAAGAAAATATTTTTTCAAAAACACAAAACCGACCGATTGGACAATAAAATCGACCGACCTTGAAATTACGCGGAAAATGAAATTTTTCGTGAAAAATTAAAACACCCGCGCGACAGAAACGACGTCGTTTGATGGTTCTGCACAGATTTCCAGGTCAAAACCGACCGTGTGATCGGTCGGTTTTGTCGCGTCAGTATATAAACAAAAAAAAGCCCCCCTTTCCTCTTTTATTCTCACACGAACACTGCTGCACGCTCTCCAAACACCGACGAACTCAAGAACTCGAATCAAACACTCTCCAAATTCTTTCAAGGCGGCAAGAATCAAGAATCAAGTGCAATGGCGGCAAGAATCAAGAATCGAAAACCCTCTCCAAAATCCTCTTCAATGGTAGAATCCGAAACCCTCTCCTAACTTTTTTCAAGTTCAATTGTTATAGAGCTTAAATTTGTGTTAGTATAGAGCTCTATTGAACTTCATTTTGTTTAATTTGTTTAGTTTTCAAGCTTTTATATGTATGCATTGTATGTATATAAAATTTGTATATGTTAGTTTGAAAATCTACATGCAAGTTCTTGTCGTCGGTTATTTCATGAGAATGAAAACGATAGGTTTTAGTTTGTGTATATTTGTATATGTTAGTTTTAGTTTGTATATGTTAGTTTTAGTTTGTATATGTTAATTTGTATATGTTAGTTTGGAAATCTCTGTTTTTTATTTTTTTTATATTTTTGTAGGTTTTATTTTGTGTATATTTGTACTCACATTCATAAGGAGGGCTTGGAATTTGGTTTTGTGGTTGTATTAAGGGGTTGTGGTTT
The DNA here is from genome assembly GCF_001625215.2 of Daucus carota subsp. sativus. Taxonomy (NCBI): domain Eukaryota; kingdom Viridiplantae; phylum Streptophyta; class Magnoliopsida; order Apiales; family Apiaceae; genus Daucus; species Daucus carota. The sequence continues at coordinate 13,677,008 of NC_030386.2, forward strand.
GCATTTGGCATTTTGATATAATTAAGGTGTTGTGGTTTGCATAATTGGTTGTGAATGAAAATTATGTGATATAATTAAGGGGCTGTGGTTTGTATTTTGGCATTTTGATTCATAAGGGGTTGTGGTTTCATTCATTTTGGCGTTTATATGTTCAAAAAGGAGTCGATTCATAAGGTGTTGTGGTTTGCATAATTGGTTGTGAATGAAATTTATGTGATATAATTAAGGGGTTGTGGTTTGCATTTTGATTCATAAGGGGTTGTGGTTTCCATTTAAAGTCGATTATTTTTTGATTCATATTCTAACCAATGGTGTTTGATTAGGGCACCTTGTGGTGGTTTGTCATCCTTGTGGTGATGATCATTGCCTTAATGGCAAGAAAAGGCAAGGGCAAGGGGAAGGCCAAGGAGACAACGAAAGGCAAGGGAAAAGGGAAAGCCAAGGAGACAACTTCCACCCGGAAGGGTAAAGGAAAGTCTAGCACCTTGGCTATACGTGATGAGCCAACTGATTCGGATGAAGGCGGGGAGAATCCGAATGAAGAGGAAGTTCCAAGACAAAGGGTAGTTAGCAGGCCACGATCCCATTCAGCCGGTTTGTTTGGAAAAGTCCCTCCGAAACCAATCCGTATCAATATTTCAGGAGGACAGTAAGTCTACTTGTAGTAACTTATCTATATATATATATATATGTATATCTACATATATATATGTATATCTATATATATATCTGTATCTTGCACTTGTTTAAATTTTGTTGACATACATATATATGTACATATAATCTCTTTTCACATTTTGGTAGTATTGAAGATGATCAACCAAAGAAGACTTTGCTTGCTATTGTTCGTGAAAGGTGGCCGGTTGGACATTACACGTTCACCGACATTGTTGAATATGATGATGAATGGCTTAAACATGTAGTCGAGGAATTTAATATAAGCTACTCTTCTTATGCTCACATTGTGATTTGTATGCATGCTTTTTTATTTATTTGTATTATGTGTAAATAGTCTAACCATATGTATGTAATTTATCTTGGTTTTATTATAATTGTAGTTATATTTCAAGCAACAAAAGGAACAAAGCCGGTCCGAAGCAAAAAATATAATTGAGAAGCATATCAAGAACACAATAAAGAGGACGTTGAATGAGCTCAAGACAAATATTGAGCAAAAATCAAAGGAAAGCGGAAAATCAAAATTGAGTTTAAGACCTGGATATTGGTCCGAACTTTTTTGGAAGGATTTATTAAATTATTGGGAAAAGAATGAGGGGCACTTGCATAGGTCATCCGTTGGATCTACGAACCGCAAGAACGTCGAGCAGTTGCATAGTGCCGGTGCCCGGTCTTTTAATAAAGTGAAGGAGGTATATATAAATATCTATTATCATACACACCTTAATTTCTTAATTAAGATTTAATTCACATATATATTATATTGATGATTTAAATTGTTTTTGGAAGGAAATGAAAAGGAAAGAACGAGGAAAGAATCCAACTCGCCTTGAAGTATGGAACCGGACGCATACAAGGGTTGGAAGTGATCCCGAGCACCCCGTGTATACCACGCCGGCTGCAATGGCCATAGCGGTAATTAAATGATTGTCTTGTGTTTTTTCTTAAAGTTTCAATGTCCATTTTACTTTTTAAGTTGTTTAATGTACTGATTGATGCACATTTCTCTGTAGACACGATATGCTTCTATTCTAGAAAGCATGCTGGTGTCGATTACACAAATTGGGGATAGAGACGAGCTCTTGGAATGGTGGTTGTCAGCAACCGGAGTTCCCGAAGGCAAAAAGCCTAAGAAGGACTACCTTGTTGGATTCCCCGAGGCTCGTGCTAGTCAACTTATTCCGACTCTCGCCTCACATTACAGGGATTCAACAAGAGGCGAAGCCGGTGGATCTTCCGGTCAGAGACAAGAAGCCGTCATTCCCGACAATGTGTACCTCTCGGTCGTGCGCAATGTGCTCAATGAGGTCCGTGCGAACCCCCTTCAATTTCAGCGACAAATGTCTGAAGAAGAGATCGTGAATTTTGCAAAGACGGCACTAGAGGCCTCCGATCCAGCTGCCGATCCAAGTACAAGGGTTCAATGGAATTCTATGATTGGTGGGGAGATGGTACACATTGTGGGGTCGATGGTCGAGGATATACTCCTCAAAATGGAAAGGAAGGTTGAAGAGGTACGAATTCATATTTGTTATCTACTTGTATTGATCGAGTATGCTTATTGTCTTATTGGTTGTCATTGTCTATTATATGTGCAATTAGGAAAAGGAACGCAGACTCGCAGCGGAGAAGGATTATACTGATCCAGAGGAGCTGTCGGAGGAGGAACACGGAGGACCCGAAGCCGGTGCTGATGCGGGTGCCAATGCTAGTGCTGCTTCGGGAGCGGATGCTAGTGCTGCCACCGGAGCGGGTGCTAGTGCCGCTGCGGATGGAGCTGCTTCCGATTCAGATGTAAATTAGATTAGTTTGGCTTTTGAATATTTTTGTTTTGAATATTGTGTTTAAGTTGGATTTGAAATTTGGTTAATGCTTGTGAAGGGCTTTTGGTTTGCCCTTGTAGACAATTATATGTTTGATGTTTGGGATTGTAGTTATGGTACATTTTGTTGTTGTTATATATGGTGTTGTGGTTTATGTTATTTTGGATATTGTTGATTGTTGGTTGTTGGTTGTTGGTAGCAGGTATGGCAGTATATAGAAACAGCAGGAATATTTTTTTTTTGATAGAAAACCCAGAAAACCGACCGAATATAGACAAAACCGACCACTGTTACCATTCAATTCACAGACAAAACCGACCGCTAAATACATAACCGACCACGGTTACCATTCGAAAAAGCCAGAAAACCGACCGATTGCTTATAACGCGGTCGGTTATCTTTGGGAGACCGGTCGGTTATATACGGTCGGTTTTAAGCCCTGCAAGCGGTCTGCTCGTTAACCGACCAAGTGAATCGGTCGGTTATGGGAAACCGACCGCGGTCGGTCGGTTCTAAGGTCATTCTTTTTGTTTGACTTTTTTGGTCAAATGTTTATAACCGACCATAGGCGGTCGGTTTTATTGCCCTCCACAAATTTGACTTTTCTGGTCAAGATGTTGTAACCGACCACAGACGGTCGGTTTTAGTGCCTTCAACAAATTTGACTTTTTTGGTCAACCAATTATAACCGACCACTACCGGTCGGTTATATTATTCTTAGAACGATTGACCATATTTTGGTCAAACATTTAAACCGACCGACGTCGGTCGGTTATAACTTTACACGTGGCTGTGGCGTCCACGTGGCTCCAGATGGCATTGCAGGGCCCAGGGTAGCGACTTTCTTAAATAAGCAAAACCGACCGACATTTCGGTCGGTTTTCGTCTTTAAACCCGACCAATTCTTCATAACCGACCAGGTTACAACCGACCAGCGTCTCCGGTCGGGTTTAGTGATAAAATCGACCGTTTTTGGCTTTAACCGACCGTTTTTGACGGTCGGTTTTGCTCTGTTTTTTTTGTAGTGATATAATTTTTTGTCATGCTGGTAGTGAGATAATTTTTTTGTTTTTTTTCATGGAATGAGTATTAGTTTTTGATTTGTTTGTCAAACAACTCCAAAAAGTTTAAACGCACTTTAACGTAATTGTTTTTAGTTTTATTATATGTAAATAAAGTTGTATTTTAAAAATAATATAACGTACTGATTGTAATATACGTCTGAATAACAAGAAGAAAATAAGATCTACAAATTAATTTACAAAAATATATTGAATTGGTCAAGTAGCCAATTAATCGAGTCGGTCATCGAGCACCATTGTTGACTTCTATTATTGGATATGATCCAAGTATACGAACCGATGTAGCGAAATCCTGTAACATTTAACATATAATCAGATTACCATAACAATTTACCTATGTGAGAGATTTATACCGATCATCATGGTTATGACCTCTATATTTTCTGGGTGGAAGCAAAATTTGTTATTACGAACAAGTAGGTAACTGGTCGGTGATTCCTACATTGCGAAGTTAGGGGCTATTTTTACATTGAATAAGATCAATGATATGTCTTCCAATTTAATGTGTTTAGGTGGAGTAAACCAAACCTTAAATTTTGTGACGACATACTCTACATCTGACTCTTCCTTGACTTCAAAATCAACATAAAAGAGATAATCAAAGCACCTGCATTAATGAATGACCGTTACATATAAGCCGAATTACGAACTGTTTAATTCTGTTAGTGTTTACAAAAAAAGATGTCAAATAAATTATATATTTTCTTCGAATCCTGAAAACAGTGGACTAAGAAAAATACAACTTACTCACCCTTCAGTGGATCTATCAGCCACATTCGGTAGTATATTTCTTTGAGGCCTGCTCACAACCTACAACCACGACCAAGAGAAACAACTTTTAATTTGTACATATTCACTAGCTTCACATAATTGATTTAGTTTCCTTTGTAGCATGCTTACCTTTGTGAGCTTTAATGTTTTACTGGTTGCAAATACTGAAAGGGTTTTATGCACATCTTTAGGGCTTTCTCGCAGAGTGAATACAAGGCTCGTCCGAAAAGGAACACAAAGAACTTGCATAGGAAATTTAAAACAAGAAATTACTGATGAAAAATTTAAAGAATTTTCCGCTACATACTTTGAAGGACCCATCATTTGTAGGAACTATAGGATCTCTAGCTAGTATCCAGAAATGGGTAATACTTCCCTTATTCCTGTCCAGCACCAAGAAATCATATATTATAAATGTCATATTTAATGAACATATATAATATAACCTCCTAGACTAAACGTAAATAAGGAAACCAGATGATTCAAGAAATTTTACCTGGATTCCTCTTGCAACTACGTGCAAGTTATATAATCCAACAGCTTTTTCACTTCCGATTACACCAGTGTGGTCTTCGGCGGTACCAATTACAAGACCAGTGGTTTCTTGCTTATATGATAGTATAAGCTGGACCAAACAATGTGGTTTAGGGAAAAAGGTGACTGATACAAATATTGAACGGGATGACAATTAGATAACTGGAGATCACCTGAGCATAATATGGATCATCAATAACAATGTCTTTTTCAACACCCAGGTTACCCAGGAACGTTTTGGTTTGCCCAAGTGCCTGCCGATGAGCAACAAGTTGTCAATTGATAAATTGAAGTATTGAACTATATAAGACGATATATAATTGTGACATCACATCATAGATTATTGCTGACCTGTGGATGTCATAGAACACGTTTCAACTGTTCTAGTTTGACGCCAGGTCGTGCTAGGAGGCAGAAGTTGGTGATACTTCAACTTCACCAACAATCCAAAGATAAATAAAATCGGTGGAGCATTTTCTTCATTGTTTCTATAATATAATAAAAGTAATTTAATTAAAAAAATTTAGCAAAAATCCAAAGATAACATAATAACATACTCATGTCAAGGCACTACACTACACTACTACTGCGTCATTCTAATACATGAGAACTTGGTCAATCCCATATTCTTATACAAAGTATTTAATCCACCTTCTGACTTTTATTATTCAAAAATTTATTAATATCCAAAACAATTCAAAATTTAAATGAAACAAAAATCCACGTACTTTGTACAATCATTTTAAACTCATTGTTTTGTGTAATACGATTTATATTGAAACGTTTAAACTTTTTATACATAAATTTCTTTTGGCTGAGTTCAATAAAATATAATGAACAAGTTATCCATCTATTATGATAATAATATATCTTATATAACTGTGTCCATGTGTGAAACATTTTAAAATATAGTTGGGCCGACTTAATTATATCTCAATACCAAGAACTTTGTAAGTGTATTAGAGGAGAATTTTACAAAACAAAGAAATGTGTCAAAAATCTAAATAATGAAAGCATTTAACTTGTTGGTATACTATTATTGTGGTAACTTAATTTGTGTGAGAGATATTGAGGGAGTTGTGGTGAATTTAATTATATACATGTAGTCTAGGAGAGGTATGAGCATGACATTAATTGAGATGGAGACCATTGAGAATGAGCGATGAAAATAAGATATGGTTATACTA